>NW_004949125.1:3206956-3211734 GCF_000317375.1 Microtus ochrogaster | reverse complement strand
GCTGGCCGGCAACTCCAATGGGTGTTTGGGATCCCGGCGTGGCACCGAGCAGCTCAGGGTGGGCTCTTTGGGAACCTGGTGTGGCGCCGAGCAGTTCGGGGTGGGCTCTGAAGCACACAGACTATGTTCTGGGTTGACAGACTTCAGTTAACAAGAACAGTCAGCCAGAAGCAGAACTACAGAAGCCAAAACGCGAGGGGAGAAAACTTAGTTTCCCAGAACTGTGGACTTGGGTGGACCGGGCCTTTGTTTATTTTGGCAGGTGCTGCTGTCTACGAGCTGAGTTTACAGCTGAATGGCACTTCCATCATGGAACTAGTTGTGCTAAGCTCTAAGGGCCTGCTAAGGTCTGGGGTCATGTCTGTGGGTGATGACCTTGATTATACTATATGAGGGAGACCTGCCCAACTGTGGGCCCCACCATTGCCTAGGCAGGGGATGCTTCTTGACTGGATACAGTGTGACCAGCTGTGTCCTGCTGAGGTGACTTCCCTTCCACGATCAGTTTCCTGGAACTGGGAGCTAAAATAAATACATGTTTTCTCTTCTGTACTGTTTTGGTTTCAGTTTTCAAGACAGGGTTTCTCTGTGTGTGACCCTGGCTGTCCTGGAACTCATCTGTAGACCAGGCTGGCCTCGAACTCACAGAGATCTGCCTGCCTCTGTCTCCTGAGTACTGGGATTAAAGGTGTGTGCCACCACCTTCCGGGCTCAAGCCCCCTCCTTTCCCCCCTGCCTGTTGCCATGCACCCACCCCATCTGTATTCTCCATCAGGGAATTTGGGATTTTGTTGTTGTTTTGAGACAGGGTCTCACTGAAGACCTGTCTCAGCTTCCTGGGATCCCATGTGTGTCACCATACCAGCCCTTGACTTTTTTAAAATTTTTATTTATTTATTTAGGTTTTCTGAGACAGGATTTCTCTGTGTAACAGTCCTAGTGCTGGAACTAGCTCTTGTAGACCAGGCTGGCCTCGAACTCACAGAGATCTGCCTGCTTCTCCCTCCTGGGTGCTGGGATTAAAGGTCTGCACCATCACCACCCAGCAACTTTTGGTTTTTTTTTAATGGTAATGAAACCATTTCGTACAGAGACTGTGCCTGGCACTTAAAGACCTGGGATGCAGATTTAGCAACAAAAACAACTGCTTGTTTGTTTGATCGTGGATTTTGGAAAAAGAGATCTTTGATAGTCTTCGCAGCTCCTTTCAGATTAGCCTCTAGCCTCGATACTTATTTGCAAATGTTCAGTAAGTTTTCTTCAGAAACCTTCTTGGCAGCTCACCACATCTGATATTACCTTGGAGAAACCGGTCCCTTTGTGCGCGCACACATGCACATTCTCATGCTCACTCCCTCTTGTACACATGGGTGCAGGTGCACTTGGCTGGGCATACACAATGGAAGCCAGAGGCTGACATCAGGAGTCTTCCCTCTCCGCCTCACTTTCTGAGACAGGGTCTCCCTCTGTCTCAGTCAGGGTTTCTATTGCTGTGAAGAGACACAGTGATCACAGCTTCTATAAAGAAAACATTTAATTGGGGTGGCTCGCTTACAGTTCCAGAGGCTCAGTCCATTATCATCATGGCATCATGCAGGCAGATGTGGTGCTGGAGTTGCTGAGAGTCCTACATCTTGCAGGCAACAGGAAGTTGACTGATATACTGGGCAGTATCCTAAGCATAGGAAACCTCAAAGTCCCGCCCCCACAGTGGCACACTTCCTCCAACAAAGCCACACCTCCTAATAACACCACTCTCTAGAAGACTATGGGTGCCAATTACATCCAGACCACCACACCTACCGAACCTGGAGCTCCCTGTTGTGGCTACACTTGCTGGATTGTGAGTCCTCAGAATCCATCTGTCTGTACCCCACCGTGCTGTGGTTGTAGGAACACCACCACACCAGACTTTGATGTGGGTTCTGGGGGTCCAAACTCAGATTCTCATGGCTTGAGCAGCAAACACTTCAAGTACTGAGTCATCTTACTAGAAAGGGATCTTTCATCTGTCATTTCCCCAGACTGACTGATTCCCTGACTCCACTTCTCTATGTAGGACTTGACTTTGTTTAAATTCAATTAAAATCCTAGTATCTTTGCACTTACTGTTTTGTCGCTGTCGCCTGTGTTGGATTGGTATCTATGCATGTGCATTTTTGCAAGGTCATTATTCAGAAATTTGAATAGGATTTTTCTTTTGTTTTTATTTATTTCTTGTAATATGTTTTCATTAGAGAGTTTTGTTTGTAACATTTATTTATTTAAACATGTATTTAGTTTATTTAGTTGGGTTTTCTTTTGCATTGTTTAAGAGGGAGGGGTCTTACTATGTTCACTAGCTGGCCTGGAACTCATTATGTAGCCAGGCTAGCCTCCAATTTAGGGATCCACCTGTGTCTGCCTCATAGCGCTGTGTGGGCATGCCTGGCTTTAGCTTCAATTCTCAGGCTTTAAAGGAGATAATAAACCACTCCTTTAGCCCCGGTTTCCTTATTGCAGATGACTTACTACCACAGGCACTTACTGTGCAAACAAGTTCTGGATTTCTTTCTATTTCAGTGTACTGATGTTTACTGTGGTGTTTGCCTAGAATGAAACTAGAAGTCGGAGATGAAACTCAGGCAGAGATTTTGAGTGTCATATTTCATTATCACACATAAGTTTGTGTGTGTGTGTATGTGTGTGTGTGTGTGTGTGTGTGTGTGTGCTGAAACTAGCTTTTCTCCCTCCCCCACTTCCTGTCCATGCTTCTGTCCCTTTCTCTTGCTCTCCCGATTCAGGAGATAGAACCAGTGACCTTGTGTATGCTAGGATCTTAGCGTGCGTGCACGTGTGTGTGTGTGATCCAGAGGTCAACTTTGGATCTCTATCATTCTCTGCCTTCTTCCTTTTCTTTCATTTCTCTTTCTCTCTTTTTCTTCCTTCCTTCCTTCTTTCCTTCCTTCCTTCCTTTCTTCCTGTCTGTCTGTCTGTCTTTCTGTCATTCTTTCTTTTTGAGACAGGGTTTCTCTGTGTAGTCCTGGCTGTCCTGGAACTTGCTCTGTAGACCAGGCTGGTCTGGACTCAGAGATACGCCTGCCTCCTGAATACTGAGACTAAAGGCATGTGCCACCATACCTGGCCACCTTAATTTTTAAAACTAATACTTTGTGTACATGGGTCTTTGGTTGGCATACATGTGGGCTTTGTGCCCTCGGAGGCCAGAGGAAAGTGTTGGATCTCCTAGAACTGGAGTTACAAACACTTGTGAGCTGCCATGAGGGCACTCCGGAAGATAAGCTAGTGTTCTTAACTGCTGACCCATCTCTCCAGCGCTGCTTCCTACCACCTTAATTTTTGAAACATGGTCTCTCTCTGACTTAGAGTTCATTTCTTCAGCTAGGCTGGCTTGCTAGTAAGCTCCCAGATGAATCTCTCTACCCCACAGTGTTAGAGTTACAAGCGCACACCCAACTTCCAGGGAGGTGCTGGGGATTCGAACTCAGGTCCTCATGCTGGCACAGCAAACAGTTTATTTCCCGAGCCATCTCCCCAGCCCCAGATTTACTTTTAAAGATAGGATCTCACTAGGTTTCCAAGGTTAGCCTGGAATTTATTTACTCCTGTCTGAGTCTCTGGAGTAGCTAGGATGACAGTCCTGTACCACCATACCTGGCTTCACTTGGCTTTTAAATTGCAGAGATAAGAAATTGGATTTAGCTGGGCAGTGGTGGCACACGTCTTTAATCCCAGCACTCAGGAGGCTGAGGTAGGGGGATCTCGGTGAGTTCAAGACAAGTCTGGTCTTGAAACCCCCCCCCCCACCAAAAGAAAGAAAAAAGAAAAGAAATTGAAATTATGAGGCTTTTAATACCAGCACTTGGGAGGCAGAAAAAGGCAGATTTCTGATCTGAATTCCAGATCAGTTTGGTCTATATAGGGAGGTATAGGACATCTAGGGATACACAGAGATCCTGTCTCAAAGCGAAAGGAAAAGGGGAGTGGATTATTCAGAAGGAACATGTACACAAAATTCCACACTACAGAGGTTAGCTCAGACAAGAGAGCAAGGGACCTTTCAGAGCTCAAGCTATCGGGAATTCCAAAAATGACCACTAGGGGGCAGGAAAACAGAACAAAATTCCACATGGAGGTCCCACTATTCAGGAAACCTGAATGATGGTTTGGGAAGGTCCCTAAAAGCCCATTTCTATACATCCATTCCTTTTCAAAGATTTACTTAATTGGCAATGGAGAGATGGCTTAGCAACTGAGAGGTTTTTAGTTCAATTCTCAGCACACACATCAGTTGGCTCACAACCCCCAGGAACTCCAGCTTCAAAGGCTTCTGCAGAGACCCACACACACCCACACACCTATACTCAGGATTTTAAATATTTTATTATTGTCCGCTCATATGTTACAGCATGGAGGTCAGAGGACAATTTGTGGAGTTGCTTCTCTCCTTCCACCTTTACATAGGTTGCAGGTATTGAACTCAAGCCACCAAATTTATGGAGCAAGTACCTCTGCCCATGGAGCCACCTCACGGTCCTATCCAGATGTTTCTAACAAGGATTCTGAACCTTCTAGCAAAACTGACAGTTGTCATCTGGGCCAGACAGACTCCTGGCAATGCCAATTCCCAGGCAGCTTTCAGAGCAGCTGTCCCTAAAGAATGAAGGGAAAGGGAGCCTGGCGGGTCATTTGTTGTTGACTTCTGTTGTTGTTTGGTTGAGGGTTTTTTGTTTTTTTTTTTTTGTTTGTTTTTTTTTTTTTGGTTTTTCGAGACAGGG
>NW_004949125.1:3204749-3206032 GCF_000317375.1 Microtus ochrogaster | reverse complement strand
ATAAACCTCTGAAAGACTGCAGATGGAGTTTCTCTATTGAACTGAGAAGAATTGAGATTCATAGTAAATCCCATGCCTTGAGTTGCCAGAATCCACATGAGCCTGAGTCCAAAATTTTACACTTTTCTTATGTGGAATTCCAAAGAACATTATTTTAAACTAAAACCTGTCAAAACCCTCAACTTCTATATTGGGCTCTGCATGGTGGCACATGTCTTTAATCCTATGACTGAAAGGCAGAGGCAGGCAGATCTGTGTGAGTTGTCAGCCTGGTCTACACAGTGAGACCTCTCAACAAAACCCCAACCCCATAAACCTCAATGAGAACATGTTAGCTGATAACCTTTATTCAGGAAGCAAAGTTAACTAGGAAACCATGCTTCAAGAATAAGCCACACAAGGCTAGGCCTCATGAGGCCACCATCCAGTCATGCACTGATGCAGGTGCCAGTCTCAGCAAGACGTCCCCGTAGCAGACCGCCAACATGTGCTGGTCGCATGAGCAAGGTGCTGGCGACCTGAGGTTCAGATCCTTGCTCTGGGCAGTGTGCCCAACCCCAGCCAGTGCCTCATTTACATGTGAAATCCAGGTGTGAACTCCCCAATACCCTCCGCCCTGTGTGGGCAGACAGGTGACCTGATTCCCACTCATCCCCACAGAACTGTTGATGAAAGCAGGTCCAAGAAACTAAACAAGACTAGGATGCTGGCGGGGAGAGGATGCTGGTGTGTAAGGCAGAAACACAGGCACAGGAGCAAACTCAACAGACAGGAGGCAAGCCTGTTGTAGTTCACTGCCAACTTAGGTGTAGAGACCCCACAGCAAATAAAACCACAAAGGGAAGTAGAAAAAGACACGGTCTCCTGAGTAAATTGGGAGCATGGGGACCTTGGGACAGGGTTGAAGAGGAGGGGGAAACAGGGAGGGGAGCAGAGAAAAACATAGAGCTCAATAAAAATCAATAAGAAAATAAACACACAACCCTCAGCCGAGCAGTGGTGACACACATCTTTAATCCCAGCACTCGGGAGGCAGATCTCTGTGAGTTGGAGGCCAGGCTGGTTACAAGAGCTAGTTCCAGGACAGGCTCCAAAGCTATAGAGAAACTCTGTCTCGAAAAACAAAACAAAAAATCCCCCAAAATACAACCCTTCCAGCTTTCTTCGTCCACAAGGCACTTTAATTGTAGGAAGTAAAGCTATTCCATTCTTGCCATCAGCACATTATAATTATTCAATACTTCTGATATTTATGGTGTAGCAAATAAAATCACATTCAAGCC
>NW_004949125.1:3195353-3204649 GCF_000317375.1 Microtus ochrogaster | reverse complement strand
TCTCTCTGAGTTCGAGGCTAGCCTGGTCTACAAGAGCTAGTTCCAGGACAGGAACCAAAAAAGCTACAGAGAAACCCTGTCTCGAAAATCAAAAAAAAAAAATCATCATTCAAGTAAGTAAAGAAAATGAACCAATAATGAAAAGCCCTACTTTTCCCATAAAACACAGGAAGATGTCCAGTTATTAGTTTTTATGTGTGTATGAGGATGTACACTTGCATCCATGTGCCCTTAGGGCCTAGAAAATGGTGTTAGATCCCCCAGAACTGGAGTTAGAGGTAGTTGTGAGCCACCATGTGGGAGCTGCAAATTGAACTCTGTAAGAATGGCAAGTGCTTAACCACAGAGCCATCTCTCCAGCCCCTCGTAGAGCTGCGTGCAGCCCTGTAGAGCTTTGGCTGCATTGTAACACATTTTTTAGATGCCTAATTCATAGAAAAGACTGTTTGTTCTGTTTAATAAAATGTTTATTTAGGATGTTAACACAAGGTAGGTCATGCAAGAGCCCAGTTTAAGAAAACAAACCTAAAAAGTGTTAAGGAATGACAATTGGTGTTGCCAATTAAAAAGATTGTCAATCATTTTATCACCAAAAGCACAAATGGAAATATTTGAATCTGACATGGTTGAAGTGATCCTTGGAATTTGTGACTGACAGCGACAGGTAGCCATTTGTGTCCTGTCCTCAGAGGAGCAGAGTGCTTGTCCAAATAGCCATCACCCTCCTCCACTCTCCGTATTCAGAAGGCAGGAGGCTCAGAACCTCTGGGTGTGGTGGGCTCTCCACACCTTCTGGACAAACTCAAGCTGCCACGTCTTGGCAGGGATGAAGGGTGAGTGTTTGGTGAGCATCAGCCGACGCTGTTTCCACTGGGAACCTGATGTGTTGATAATGAAAAGTCTAGGCCTTGCCAGCCACTCTCGTGGACCTGAAGTGTAGTGTTTTGACATCTGGGGAAGGATTTTCAGGGCAATGAGGACTGATTTGAACAGAAACACCAATGGAACACAGTGTCTCAGATTTCAAACACAACTCATCTTTTGGCAAAAAAATGAAATAAATAGCATGGAAATTTGACAGATGTTTGAATAATCTACCAAGTGTTGAGTATAATTTCATTGTAGACACAAAGAAGCGACCATCTCAACGAATTTTCAAAAAATAAAAAAGGCTTGTACTTATTCTGTACAAAACTGTCACTTTTGGAACTGCCCCAATTCATCTACACATTGAATTTATTAACACAGCATTAAGTTTCTTTGTGTAAAAAACTCTTTGTACATAGTAATAAAAAAGCTAAGGCAGGATGCAGTGGACAGAGCCTCCTGGTCCCTTCCTCTGCATCCCTGCAGAGGCACAGGGAGCGGCTGCGACAGAAGGAGCCATCTCTGCTTCTCCGCACTGAGCATCCTGCGCCCTCGCTGTGGTGAGATCCTGTCCGAGCACCCTGAAGGACAGAGGCTGCTGGTGGTCTTTGGCACTTACGCTGGCAGACTGAGCTTCTTTCCCTTGAGTACTGGATTTGACAGAAAAGAACAGAAACAAGAGGTCACTGTATGAACAAGTTCAGTTCCCTTCTCCCTGGTCCTTGTCTCAACACATGCCACACAAGTATAAGGAAATAACAGCAATAGAAAAAAACAGCCAGGCCAGGCGGTGGTGATGCACGCCTTTCATCCCAGCATCTGGGAGATAGAGAAAGGCGGATCTCTGAGTTCCAAGCCAGCCTGGTCTACAGAGTGAATTTTAGAACAGCCAAGGCTACACAGAGAAACCCTGTCTCAGGAGAGCTGGGCAAGCAAGCCCTTGACAGAATCTGCAGCTATGACTGAAGACAGACATGACATACCTTTTGTAATGTATAAGTAAAAGAAGTCGCAGTAGAGAATGGTCTGGACCACACCAGCCACCACAGCAATGAGATCAAAGAAACCCTCAAAGTAGAAACGCCAGATCCAGTTGACGAGGTACAGAGCACGGTAGAGGCCCAGGAAGAAGAGGTAGTGGGTGGTGATGGTCTCAGCCTCGCCGGTCTTGCTGATCATAAAGAGCTGTGGAAGGATGGCCACGGACTCCAGGTAGATGGAGAAGGTCCATAAGATCTGAAAGACAGGAGGCCAGCTTCAGCTGGGGGGAGCAACCAGCTACCACATAAGACACCATTTAAGAGGTTGGGTGAGCTGCTTAAGATGAGCCGGGTAAGGGAATTGTCATGTCTTATCTACCATGAATCCACATGAAAAGTGTTCCTGTGTGGGCTCATCTCACTTCAGATCCAGAGTCCCCAACCCACCCTGCTTTCTGTCACTGTTTCTCTTGATTCTCCACCAACTGCCCTTATTTTTCCACTACAGATGGCTCTGCCTGACAATTCTTCAACTTTGCAACAATACGAAAGCAACATACACTCACTAGAAACTACACTTCATTTTCATGTCTGGGCTAGTGGGATGTACTACGATGCTGAGCAGCAGAGCTGCAGATCCCGGCCAGTCACAGTGCACCTCCTGCACTGACAGGAAACCATAGTCTACATGTGCTAGGTTGGCAAGGAAAATGTGGTACATTTATACAATGTACACAGCAGAAAAAAATAATGACATCTTGAAATTTGCAGGCAAATTGATGGATCTAGAAAACATATTGAGTGAGGTAAGCCAGACACAGAAAGACAATTATCACATGTATCATAAGTGGTTTTTAAACAAAGAAAGCCAGCCTACAAATCACAATCCCAGAGAACCTAGACAACAACGAGGACCCTAAGAGAGACATACATGGTTCTAATTTACACGGGAAGCAAAAAAAAAAAATAAGATCTCCTGAGTAAATTGGGAGCATGGGGATCATGGGACAGGGTTGAAGGGGTGGGGAGAGGCAGGGAGGAGAACAGAGAAAAATGTAGAGCTCAATAAAAATCAATTAAAAAAAAGAAAAGATAGCTATATTAAATGTCTGTCTTTCTTTCTTTCTTTCTTTCTTTCTTTCTTTCTTTCTTTCTTTCTTTCTTTCTTTCTTTCTTCTTTTTGAGACAGGATTTCTCTGTGTAGCCTTGGCTGTCCTGGAACTCGGAACTCACTTTGTAGACCAGCTTGCCTTGAACTCGGAGATGCCTCTGCCTCCTGAGTGCTGGGATTAAAGGTGTGAACCACCACAGCCCAGCATGTTTTTTCAACTAGCAATGAGTCTGTCAATAAATGGTCACACCCCCATCAGAAGTTAGGAAGTGTGTGTGCACATGTGCACTAGTGCTGGAGAAACAGCTCAGGGGTCATTCCTTAGGTGCCATCCACCTCTTTTTAGGGATAGGGTCTTTCATTAGCCTTATAAGTAAACTGGAAGCCAGGCGGTGGTGACACACGCCTTTAGTGTAAGTGAGTTACAAGACAGGTTCCAAAGCTACAAAGAAACTCTGTCTCAAAACAAACAAACAAACAACAACAACAACAAAGTAAGCTGGGCTGGCTCACAGTGAGCCCCAGCAATCTATTATCTCAACCTGCCCAACATCTGGGATTATATGCACCACTACACCTCCATTTTTCATATGGGTTCTGGAGTGCAAACTGGGGTGCTCAACACTCTACTAGCAGATATCTCTCCAGACCTTCTCGTCCCCCCACTTTCTTTTATTGAGACAAGGTCTTATATAGCTCACACTGGCTTCAAACTATGTAGCTGAGGATGGCCTTGAGCTCCTGATCTTTTGCCTCTGCTTCCCAAGTGGGGATGAGAGGCATGTACCACAACACCAGGCTTAGTTTGGGGAAACATCCAGCAATAAACCGCCGGCAGACACCCAAGTACCCAGGCGCTTTAATTCCAATATACCAATCTATTACAACAGTGTATGCTGTACCAGAAGTCTGTCAAACAGCAAAACTAAGGGAAGAAAACAGGAATAATTCATTTTCTGTTAACAGGAACCAGATGTGACCAGTAAAGCCCTTAACCAACCTCAAGAGGAGAGAAGTCATGATTGACTAGAAATGAGAGGCCTCCCACGGGAACCACCAGAAACTCCACTCGGAAGGTATCGTGATTTCCATCATAGGTGGCCTTAAATTTCATGTAGATCAGATACACCGTGGCATAGGAGCAGGCAATGTAGATGAGCTAGGCAAAGGAGAGACACCAGGTTAGGAGCACATTGCAACTGTTCCTAAACACTTCCTACCGTACCACCACCTAGTCAGCTTCTCTCTCTCACACACACACTTCTGGCTGGTTTACACTCCTGAGTCACACACCCACCACAAGCAGGACGCAGGACACAGGACAGTTCTATCACCCAAATCTGACCCTGTTGCTCTTTGTAGGTAAGCCCCCTCCAGGCTCCAGTTTGCCTTTTCTAGAATGTCCCATGAGTGAAGTCAAACAACACATTGCTTTCTGCACCTGTCTTCTTCAGATGGCACACTGTGTCTGAGAGTCTGCCAAAGTTGCTACATACATTAGTAATTTTCCTTTTTAGACATCAAAACCTTTTTATTTTTGAATGTGTACATATGCACCCATAGGGATCAGAAGAGTCCAGATCCCTTGAAGCTGGAACTACAGCCTACTGTAAACCTGATGTAAGCTGTCAAATGTGGGTGCTGGCACTTGAGCTCCAGGCCTCAATGAGCAGCAAGCATTCTTACCCAATGCGCCGTAACCTCTGGCCTGTTTCCTTCTCTGTGCTGAGCAGAGGTCTAGTGTACAGGTGCATCACAGTCTGCTCACTCACTCACTAGTTAAAGGGGAGGTGTCCTGTCTCCAGTTGGAAGATGGGTTACAGCCTTTGTAAGAATTTAAGTTTCATTTCTCTTGCCTCTTGCATTTATACCTCGGAGCAGGTTGGCTGGATCAAATGTTAAGCATGTGCTTTTAGAGTGTAGGAAACTTGAGAGAAACAGGCTTTGCATCTCATCTTACCTATGACACAGCAGCCTTAGAGGGAAAAGATTGCAAAGTTCACTGCAGTTCTGAACCAAGGACTTCTGTCTAACACTTCTTTGGCTAGTTTTTTTTGTAAAGATAAGATAAGCACTGTAATGCAGGTTAAAGTTTTGCCACAGTGGCTTTTGCTTAAACTGCACTCATTTGTTTAGGGCCAGAAGATGGCTTGGTGGGTAAAGACACTTAGGGTGAAGCCCGATGACTGGCGTGTAATCTCTGGGCCATATGTGCTGAAAGGAGACCAACTCCTTCAAGGGATTCTGACCCCACACTCGAGCACTGTCATGTCTGTACTGGGGAATATTAGTGTAAGGTCTGTGACTTTTGTTTACGCTGCATTTGTTTAACTCTGCGAAGCTGCACTACTGTGCCTGTCTAAAACACCTGATGGTCCTAATAAAGAGCTGAACAGCCAATAGTGAAGCAGAAACAAGAATAGGCGGGGTTGGCAGGCAGGGAGTATAAATACGAGAAGCGAGACTAGGAGAGCAAGGAACAAATGAGAGAACAAGGAGAGTAGGACACCAGGGGCCAGCCACCAGCTACACAGCAAGCACAGAGAAAGAAGCAAAGAAAGGCGTATAGAAATGGACAAAGATAAAAGTCCAGAGGCAAAGGGTAGTCGGGATAATATAAGATAAGAAAAGCTGGCAAGAAACAAGCCAAGCTAAGGCCAGGCATTTGTAACTAAGAATAAGACTCTGTGTGTGATTTATTTGGGAGCTGGGTGGTGAGCCCCTCAAAAAGCCAAAAGAGTAAAACATCACATAACGTGTGCACCCGTACATGTACACTTACATCACATAACGTGTGTGCACCCGTACATGTACACTTACATCACATAACGTGTGTGCACCCGTACATGTACACTTACATCACATAACGTGTGTGCACCCGTACATGTACACTTACAGCACCTATACATGTACACTTACAGATATACGCAAAATAAATGGACATATTAAAGTGTAAAATATTGTGTTACTTTAACAATAAATATCCAGATTGTTGTTATGAAATTCAGTCTGGTATTCCAACAAAGCAAAGGCAAAAGTTAGCTTTGTTTTAGATTATTACTATTTAAGATTCTAAGTTTTTATTTTGTGAGTGTTTTGCCTGTATGTATATATGTACACCTGTCTAGTGCTCTCCACAGGCAGAAGGGATCAAAGTCCCTAGAACTGGAGTTACAGGCGTCAAGTCCTCTGCAAGGGTAAAAAGTGATCTAATCCACTGAGCTCACCTTTCCAGCCCTTACTATTATTTTTAAAAAGATTGTATTTTTAAATACTATGTGCCTGACTGTGTATTTGTGCACTTGTGTGTGATGCCTGCAGACTGGAAGGTGCTGGATTCCCTGGAATGGAGTTACAGGCAACATGATCTGGGTGCTGAGAACTGAAGTAGCGTCCTCTGCAAGAGCAGCATGAGTTGGGATCTTACTCCCTTTTCGGGCCTTTGTAGACATACAAACATGCACATACATACACACATAAAGCAAAAATAAATTTTGGAGCTGAAGAGATGGCTCATTAATTAAGATGTTAAGTTCACACTGCTTTAAAAATTAGATTTAATTAATTATTAGTTATGTATGTACACTACATGTGTGCCTAGTACCCATGAGGTCAGAAGAGGGCAATGGATCCTCTGGGTCTTAAGTGAGCTGCCATGTAGGTGCTGGGAATTGAACCCAAGTCCTCTGCAAGAGCAGCCAGTGCTCTTAACCAGCTGGAGCTGGAATCACAGGCTGCTGTGGATGCTGAGTACCGAACTCCTGTCCTCTGCAAGAGCAGCAAATGCTCTTAACTGCTGAGCCGTCTCCCCATCCCCCTGAAAGCCAGTTTGTAAAACAATTCTGCCTCTAAGACAGCAGTTTTGGGTACAGAGCAACAGAACTGTCCAAGGGCTTACAATTGAGTCCTGTGTTCTTTCATCTTCAAAAGGTCACCCGGCTCCAAGGAAAAGCCTAGTATTCTGAAATTATATCAATTTGTAAACTGCAGACACTCAGGCCTAAGAATCAAATGCAGATTTCAATCATGAAAAGAGATGGCTGGGATAGGACCACACTGTCTTGTTACTCCTTCTTCCTAGGAAATACAACCTAATTAGAAACCTAATTAGGAAAACACTGGACAAATGACTTAAATGGGGAAATGAGGGTAATCACCAAGCCCTTAACCCCACAACGACACTAAACAGTTCCCAGGCCTCATTATGCATTTATGTTTGTAAATCATCAGCATGTATTAAAAGTGTTGGTTTTAACCTACACATTTATTAATAAAGAAAGCACACATGTAGGTGCACCCACACTGAGCCCCCTCTGGACCATACCTAGTCCAGGCTTACTGTAGCCGGGGGCTTCCCAAGGCCCTGCCTGTAACCTACAGCTGGGTTCTGGCTCCACAAGCAAGCAAGCAGGATTGTGCTGAGAGCTGGGACTCCGTAGAAGAGAGGGCTCTGACTCTCCCATCCGCAGTACCTGCAGCTTCATCTTATCAGACAACAACCTAGTTATCCTGGATATATGCATTTATCCAGGTTTGTGTTCCTGTGTGTGTGTAAGAAAGAGATTGACCTTGGGTATTTGAGTTATTTTAATTTATGTGTATGTAAAGTATATACCTGACAGAAGCCACAAGAGAGTAAGATCATCTGAAGCTACTACAGACTGTTGTAAGCCTCTTGATGTGGGTGCTATGAACCAAACTCAGTTTCTCTGCAAGAGCAGTATGTGTTCTTAACTGCTGAGTCACCGCTCCACCGAAGGAGTTCTTGATACAAAGGGCTCAGCAGTCAGACTAGGCTGGCAGGACTGAGCCCTGGGGATCCTCTCTCTACCTCCCTGGAGCAGGGATTACAAGTGAGTGCCCCCACGCACAACTTATACAGGTGCTGAGGATCAAACTGACACTTCACACTGACATGGAAGCGTTGTACAGACTGAGCAACCTTCCTAGCCCAAGCTAGCCATTTTTAAGACAGTCAAATATTTCCTGGTTACTAGAGCCCTGAACAAAATGATTACAAGTAACTCAAACTTGCTCTTTTTTCCTTAATTTTTTCAACACTTATTTATTTGATATATGTGTTTGTGTATGCGTGTGGCAGTTAAAGGACAGCTTGCAGGAGTTGGTTCTCTTTTTCCACCACGTGAGTCCCCAGGATTGAACTCAAATTGTCAGGCTTGGTGGTAAGTCTCCTTACCCACTAAGCCACCTCACCAGCTCTCAAATTTGAGTTTTAGCAAAGATCATAAACCCGAATACTGCATGCCCACTTTAACCTATATTTATTAAGATGCTTTCAAACACAAAGTGTTGGGTATGGAGAGGGTGCTGTAAAGTGCTTGAGAATGTGAGGCCCCAGTCGATTCCCAACACTAGAAAAATCAAGAAATAAAGCAAAAGACATGAAAGCAGAAGGGGGACAAGACAGTGCAATGGGGTGACTATGACTGGAAGCTCAGATATCTCTAGAGACAGACACACAGACATATCAGCAAGGTGCATCAGTAGGTAAAAGCCCTTGCCAATTGAGGCTGACAACCTGGGTTGGAGGAAGGACAGAACTTATTCCCAAAAGTGCCCTCTGGTCACCATGCGGGTACCACAGCAGGTGCTGCCTGCATTTACACATACACACGTTGAAAATGAAAAATTTTAACAGAATAGCGTATCTATTCTTAGAGAATTTAAATAAAAAAAAAAAGCGACTAGTTCCCCTGGGTGTGCACATGGGGGTAGGTGTGCTGGAGCTGATGTCATACCATACCTTCATAGATGTGTTATAGAGGGAAATGAATGAAGTAAAAAGATCCAGGTAACGAGTTGT
This sequence comes from Microtus ochrogaster, assembly GCF_000317375.1. Taxonomy (NCBI): domain Eukaryota; kingdom Metazoa; phylum Chordata; class Mammalia; order Rodentia; family Cricetidae; genus Microtus; species Microtus ochrogaster. The sequence goes on along the minus strand of NW_004949125.1, from coordinate 3,195,867 downwards.
GAAGACCAGTGCGAACAGAAGCTGGCTTTTCCCAGAAATGCCTGAAGAAAAAAAAGGTGAAAGTTAGGATAGCCCTGGGGAAGAACTTTGGCTCCTGAGATCACCCTGGACAGCAAGTCCACAGACAGGGAGAAGGCACTTGGGGTCAAAGGCCCAAGCCTGGGGACAACTGATTAAACCAGAGAAAATAAAGCTTTTCTTCCTTACAACACCTCGTTTTGGCTCTCCTAACTGGTCCTCCTATGGTGGACTTTCTTACATCACCAATACACCAAGATGTCTACCCTCCAAGGACTGAGCTCAAACAGCTCCGTATGACTCGCATATGCCTAACTCCTGAGATTGGCTGTGCTGGCACACGCCTGAGTTCCCAACACTTGGGAAGCTGGAGCAGGAAGACTGAGTTCCAGGCCTGCCTGAGCTGCACAGAGACCCTGTCTCGGTACAATAAAATAACAAAAACGGATACACCTTAGCCGGGCGATGGTGGTGCACGCCTTTAATCCCAGCACTT
>NW_004949125.1:3190062-3195098 GCF_000317375.1 Microtus ochrogaster | reverse complement strand
AAAAAACAAAAAACAAACGGATACACCTTGACATCATGTTTCACCCTGCAGAGCAGGGCAGCCACAGCTCAGGTGGGGAAACCAAATCACATTATACAGGGGACCTTGCCCACACGTCTGTGTGAATTTCAAGATGCTGCAGACGGAGCAATCTATGACAATTGGAAGGTGACTGGGATCCGAAGCTGACCGCCTCAGCAGCAGTGCACAGTCCACCCATCACACAGCGCAGAGCATGGACCCAGCAGAAAGCTCTCTCCACTCCCACTCCTTTCTCTCCTGTGGAACATGGTTAAGTGTACTCTTTGACTTTCTCAGGTCATTTACAGCTTACAGAAACAACAAGCCTGGCCGGAAGACCTTTCTCATTAGGCGTGACAAGCTCCTTCACAAAGGAGTAGAAAGAAGGAAAGCTGACTGCTTCCATGCAAGGACCTAGGGCAGAGCTGGGCAGCCAATCTGCTTACTGCTTTCCTCAGAAAGGGGGGCTTCTTTCTACCAGAGATTACTGTTTCAGAGGGAAAATGTCAAAGCAGGTGCTACACACTGGGGCGAGAAAGACAGGAGCCACAGACAGGTCCTATGGGATATTTGGTGAAGTCCTGAGAATTTTCCAGTTGTCTTTTCAATAAAACAGAACACAGACAGGCAGTCTGCCAAAAAAGGGTTTGTTCCAGTGGGGCTCTGGTGCCAGGTACATGCTTACCAATCAGCATCCCTGCACTCAAGTCAAGAGTGCTAGCTCATCACTGTCCTTTGAGACCCAACTGAACAGCTACCACCTCCACTTGGAGACTCCCTTCCTTAGTGCTGCTGATTCATCCCCCAGGCACTTCATGCCAGCTGCTGCCCTGGCTTCTCCACGAACACTAGAAGACACTCTGTGAAGCTGGCTCATGCGTGTGAGAGGATCCCCAGAAGCCATGTGAAGCCAGGCTCAGCAGCAGGCATTTGCCATCACAGTCCTTCTACTGAAAGATGAGCAGTGGAGACAGAGAACCCCCAGAGGGGCTCAAAGATGGTGGAAAGCAAGGACACCCAAGACGCCCTCAGGCCTCACACACACTGACTCAGCTTTGATGGTCTGGTTCCTGTGCCCTCCACAGCCTCCAATAGACACAGAAGTCTCTTGTGGAAGTTGTGCCTCATTCCCTTTAGTACTTCCTGTGCTGTGCACTAGACCTGACATGTAGTAGGGTCTAGAAAAACACATGTTCAAAAGAAAATGGAATTCGTTTTGTCTTCATGTCATGGGCAGTCTCTGGATGAAACTTGCAGAGGATCTGAGTTCTACTGTGTCTCTAGGAAAGGAAGCAGATAATGTGCCCTGGGCTCTGCCCTATCTTACTACAAGTGGGAGGGTGAGACACCCTGAGTGAGCACTGGGCAAAGGAGAAGCCAGGTGGTATGTGCGATGGTGTGGAATCCACACAGGAACTACCATCTGGGAATCTCGGACGCTTAAAGGATGTGGCAACCATTCTCCCTGGTCTGGAGCTTGACTAGCAAGTAACAGTTTTTCTCTTTCTCACTTAAAGGTGTCTCACCTCACAGAAGGAAGAAATCTCAAGCTAAAGATAGGAGGAGGTGGGCAAGAATCACCTGGGATTAGGATGGAATTGAATAGCTGCTACCTTATCTGTCTACTGATGGATCAGCAGAGCTGGGCGGTCTGCCTGCCTGCAGTCCTTAGAGTCAAACCCAGGGCCTCATGGTAGGCAAGACCCTCATTAGTGAGTTACAATCTCAGGCAATACCAACTTGATCTTGGATCAAAAAGTTCCCAGGCTATGGGCTATGAGAGCTAGTTCCAGGACAGGCTCCAAAGCTACAGAGAAACCCTGAAAAACCAAAACCAAACCAAACCAAAATAAAAGTTCCCAGGTGAACACGTACAAAGCACTCAAGAGCACTCCAGACTGACGCCCTGATACCTAATGCATCTTCCAGTTACATTCAAGAGCAAAACCCTTTAAATTAGTATCACTCATTCTTGTCCTTCCCCACAGAGCTCAGCAAGGCTTACGAAAGCCCACATCTCCACAGTTGAGCCCACAGGACTTTAAATTACAGTGAAGTTCAAAGTTGGGTTTCTGACATTCCTACTGGTTTATCCAAAGGAAGGAGATTCTAGTAACAGCAGAGATGCCACCAAGCACTGTGGGTCAGGCCACCCGGAGAGGTTGCAACCCCAAGAGTCTCTCAAAGGATCTGGATAGTCTAAATTTAAAACACAAAAAACCTTTTTCTTTTGGTGTAGACAGCTGATCTTGAATTTGCTGTGGGTCAAAACTGGTCTTGGCTTCCTTATCCTAGTCTCCACCCCTCCGTCCCTCCAAGTGCTGGAATTACAAATGTGCACCTACGCACCCAGCTTGGACATTCTTTTAAAACTCACGACCTTTCCCTGGACTGCACAACTCAACACTTAAGAACAGTCTCACAGCCAGACGTAGCAGAAGCAGCCTGCAATCCCAGCCTATCTGCTGTAATCAGGAAGCTCAGACAGGAAGATCAGAGTTCAAAGCCAGCCTGGGCTACATGGCAGGATCTTATGTTAGGCAGAGAATGTAGCTCACTGGTAGAATGTCTAGTGTGTCCAAGGCTCTGGGTTAGATTCTCAGCAGGAAGGGAGGTTTTGGAACCAGAGGGTCTAGGTTCCAATTCAGTCAAGTTGCTGTGTAAGGCTGGACTTATTCTATGCCACCCTAATTCCACTATCTCTGCTTGTCAAACACAGATTACACTAATTTAATGCTGAAACGGTGGAGGAAAGTGCTTTATAGTACACATGCTGTTGTGAACACTTGAGAAACAACAGCCAATATTAAAAAGCACATATCATTCTTAAACCTTTCCAAATGGGCTAAAATATACAGATGAGTAGAAGATCTTCTCTTTTATAAGATTTATCTTCATTAATTTTAAGTATTTATGTCTTTGTGGGTTAAGTGCACATGAGTGTAGGTGCCTGCAATGGCCACAAGGGGGTATCAGACCCCAATCCAAGTCCTCTAGAAGACCAGAAAAAGCTCTCAGTGACAGCCACCTCTCCAGTCTCAATCTTTTAAGTGTATGAGCTATTTTAAGGTCCCTCCCTTTCTAAAAAGAAAAGTATTTAGTTTTATATGTACGAGTGTCTGGCCGCATGTATGTATGTGCACCACATGGGTGCTTGGTGCCTGTGGAAGCCAGAAGCAGTCAGAGTCCCTGGAACTGGAATTACAGATCATTGTTAGCCCCATGTAGGCACCAGGGAGCCAATCCAAGTCCTCTGCAAGAGCAGCAGGGGGTCTTAACTGCTGAGCCATTGCACTAGCCCTTAAAGTCTCCTTTCCATTCATGTTTATATGTGTACCACATACATTTTTACCCTTTAAAGTAACCTTGTGTTTTACAACCCGCTGTTTGAAGTCATATCTTGGAATCATCTTTTCCTCCTAAGAATACACATGTCTGATTTCATCCTGTTTAATGTCTTCACAATGTTCAGTGTGGACATAAAAATATTTGAGACCACTGGACATTTGAATTATTTATAATTTTCCCTGTGGATTTATGTTTATTTTTATAATTTTTATATTTTCTACTTATTTTTATTTTCTAGATTCCAGTTATGTGGGGGGGGACACAGTGAGGACAGAGAGGGCATTAGGTCCCCTGGGGCCACCCATATGGCTGCTGAGAACTGAAGAGCATCGAGTGCATCAACAAGCCATCTCTCCAACCTGTTTGTAGCTTTACTGGTGTAAATTCTACGCAAACATGTCTATTTACATCTGTTTTGTGGTTGGAGATGTGGCGCAGGGACAGTGCTTGGCTGGTAAGCACGAAAGCCCAGCACTCCATAAACTGGCATGACAGCACACACCTGTGAGGACAGCACTGCGGGGATGCAGGAAGGCATGCAACACTGTCCTTGGCTACAGAGGCACTCTTCCCTCCGCAGTCTTGACACTCCAGCTGGAAAGCCACAGCAGGTGTCCACTTCACACTTACAGAAGTTACTGCCCTTATGGCTTGACACCCATGTCTGTACCTCTTCACACATGATTTACCGTCTCACCTGACCTGCACCTTTCTTTGTGCAACGCTAAGGCTCAAACCCAGGCCTCACAAATGCTACACATGCTGAACAAGCATTTTCCCACTGCAGCATCTTTTTTATTCTCTCAAGATTTTTCACAGTCAAAGATGGCTTTGAACTTCTGGTCCTCCTGTGTCTACTTCCAGAATGCTGAGATTACAGCATGCACTGCCATGCTCAGTTTATAAGATGCAGGGATGGAACCAAGGGTTCTGCCATTGCAGCCTTAGACTGGAAACTTTGCTGCCATCTGCTGCTGAGCTGTCTCACTGTTGTGTACACAGAGGGTGGTCAATCAATGCATGCCTTGATTACTAAGAGACTAACCCTCAAAGGAACAGAGGAAACAGCTCCAAGAGGAAGCCAGGAAATGTGATGCAAAAGCTTCAAATATTCAGTATCATGAACAACAAAAATAAGCACTCCTACTGGGGGATAGAGTGCTTGACCAGCATGCACAGATCATGAAGTCCTAGGTTCAATCCGCAACACTAGCAAGACAAATAAATAAATAAAAGTATTAATTAATAAATTAATCATTCAGCTATGTGAAATACAGGGACAGTTGCTCCAGTCGAATCTGATACGTTTAAAAGTTTGTAACTACACAATGGCTAGGAGAAAAGGAGCGAGCAAAGGAGGCAGGCTGGAGGTCACTCACCTCAGGACCCCACCAGGCTTTTACTCAGTGCTCAGCACTGACAGTGACTGTCAACTTAGAGGGAACGTCAGAAAGCACTTCACCTAAACACACAGCTTTGGGATGTGGATTTGGTTGAACTGGTAAAGAACTTGCTTGACTTCAGCGAGGCTCTGGGTTCAAACTCCAGCACCATAAATGAGTAAATACTATACCTTCTTCTTCTAAAGTACCCTAGATAAGGGCTTAGAACAACAACAGCAACAAAAAGTGACAATCTGAGAATTAACCAAGCCGGGCGATGGTGGC
>NW_004949125.1:3185429-3189962 GCF_000317375.1 Microtus ochrogaster | reverse complement strand
AAAAAAAAAAAAAAACAGAATGTCCCGCTTCCTTGCCAGCCTGGCTTGTCCTCCCTTAGGGAGAATCGTCCTGTGGTTTGGGAGTGCTGGGGTGCTCTCAGCACTGTTTCAATCCTAACGTAAGTTCCCGTTTTCAAGCTGAGAACCACCTGGACAGACATGGCTCAAGTTCCAGATATTTGAGAAACTCCGATCAAGTTCTTCCTTCTCAAAGTCACTAAACAACTATTATAACTTAAGATGAAAAACAAGCTAGGATAAGTCAGCATTTAATTCAGAATAAATGATCTTGGTGATTTTCATTTTTGAGAGGCCAGGATATTTTACATAGCATCATGAAGAGGACCCCTGAGTCCAAGAGTGATGATGGTATCATAGAACACTTGGGAAACACCTGAACTGAGCTTACCCACTTACCTCCCATCTTGGCACTTAAATTGGAATACTCTAATCTCCCAGGAAAACAATGAATATTCAATAGCACCACCTTCCATTCCCTTGTTATTCAAGGTTCTCCTAAGAATTCTACTGGGGAGGAGACGGGACAGCTGAATGGTTAAGAGTACTTGCTGTTCTTGTAGAGGACCTGGGTTCAGTTTTCAGTAATACCATGGTGGCTTATGACTGCCTGTAACTTCAATTCCAGAGGATCTGACGCCCTCTTCTGGTCTCAAGGGCTTTCTGTACACTTGTGATACATAGGTACACATATATGCACATAAAAAATAATTTAAAAAAAAAAACAACTCCATTTCTGGGGGCAGGAGAGATAGTTCAGCCACTAAGGGGATGTACTGCTCTTGCAAAGGACCTAAGTTCAGTTTTCAGTATCACATTAGACAGCTCAAAACTGCCTGTGACTCCATCTTCGGGGGAATATGGTGTCTTCTCCTGGCCTCCACAGGAACCAGCACTCACACAATTAAATAAATCTTTAACTTGGCAGAAGAACCTAATGAATGAAGAGTCTTAGAGATTTTGAAAGAAAGCTAAAGACTGAAAGTTGTGTCAGAGTCCACCAACACCAACACCCGAAGAACTGGCATCAAAGGTGTAGATGAACTGCAGAGGACGAAGCAAGTGTTAATTTGAAATCCAAATTACGAATTACTGCTTATGTTTCAATCCTGGCTTCATCAAAACTGTGCTTCCCTTCCCTTCTCCAGCATGGGTACCTGCCCACACGGCTCTTTTAAGGGCTGTCTGAGATGAGCCATAGAGAACACAAAGCTGACGACCAAATGCACACCCTATCACAACTGCAACCATTAATCTGCTGTCATCACAAATCATGCAATCGAGCCTCTCAGGTCACCTCCAAGCCAGACACGACGTTTCCAGGACTTTGTAACATCCACTTTGATTGATCAAAGGTCTTTTTTGGTTGTGCTCACTTCCTGGATCTCAACTACGTTCCAGGGAGAGAGATGAGACCTTCAGACAGCAGAGGCAAAGGGGTAGCGCTAACTTTAGATGAGTTAAATTTGTTAATAAACCAGATAGGTGGCGTCTCCATCACCCAGGTCCTCTAGGACTCCTATCTTCTGCTGTCTCTGAAAAAAATTAAATTTGAGTTTACAAAGCTATTTCACTGGGGGCAATGACATTAAGTTTAAGGACAGTATTTTAAGAATGTATTTTGGGTTTGGGTGGACAGGTTGTTTTTGGAGACAGGGACCATGCGATCTTTGAATTCCTGATCCTCAGGCTTCTTCTATCTCTCAAGTTCTGGGATTACAGGCAAGCACCATCATATTTACCAAGAAATTATCTAAAACTTAGAAGAGTCTTAAAATTTAATGGCATGCAGAAATCCACAGCTTTTGTGCAGGCAAAGTTTATTCTAGTGCCTCTCTGCAATACTCAATAAAATATGCATGGCTTGGAGGGAGGGACAGGGCCAACTCACTGGTGACGTGGAGCCAGGAAACGAGATGAGAACACAGAGGAGACTTCAGTGGTACCCAGCGCTTGTAGCTTAAGAGAGCCAGTTACTAGATGCCCACACTCAAGAGAGAAAAAAACCAGTTCGCTTCTCAAAGAAGCACGAAACTGTGCCAAATAACTCATATCTTTTTTTTTTCATCATTTTTTTAAATGATGGACGAGATCCTGAACCCCAAGACTTGAGTGCAGCCCTTTTAACCGTAAAAGGTCTGACCTGACACCGTCCTGCCTCCCGAGCCCATCCCCTGCTCCAGTCCCTGAAGAGAACAGGATAAAGAGCAGGATGCTCTCTTCCTCCAGCCGGCCCCACCTCGCGGGTGGCCTGGCTGCCACGTCAGGCCCTGCTCGCCCGACCCGCGGTTCTATCCATCGTTCTCGAGCAAGTTTCCCACTGATTCCTGGGGACACAGCGGCGCTCCCCAAAAGCCCAAAGAGAGGGACACGCCTACTAGAACCCCACACACCCCGTCCTAAACTTTTCAGATCTAGCGGGACCCGGGGCGGAGGGGGGGTGCAGTTTAGAGCTCTGCACCCGGACGGATCAAGTTCGCGGGCGGACCAAACGCAGACCGGGGACCCAGGACTGCGACGGACACCCCAACCCGTGCGCACACCCGGAGGGCTTTCAAGGCCCGCTGGGCCGGCCGAGGTGGGTGTGTCCTGCCATCGCGAGCCCCGCGCGAGCCTCCCAGAGACCGAGGGCCGAACGGGTCCTTCCGTGCGGTCCTTCCCCTCGCGCCTCGCCCCGGCGACCGCTCACCCGCACAGGAGCGCGTCTTCCAGATCTTCAGCAGGAGGATGACGATGGCCGCCAAGTGGGACAGGTCCCCAGTCAGCCGGAAGATGTTCATGGCGGCGGCGGTCGGCGCGGCGGCCCCGAGGCTCGGCAGCGACTCAGGACGCGGCGACAGCCCCTGAGAGAGGAAGCGGCGAAAGATGGCGGGAGCGGGCGCGACGTGGCCAGGGACGTGGCCGAACTGCCGTCGTGCGCGCGGGGCAGCCTGGGAGAGCGGGCGCCCGCTGGGGCCACGCCCCTGCCACGCCCCTTAAAGGCCCCGAGTCCGTGAGCTGCCGGACCCTACACCCCGCGTGGGCTGCCGACTGAGGAGGACCCAGAGTGCTCCGCAATTTCCGTCTCCAGGGTTTCCGCCCAGCTGCCAACGATTTCCTTTTTTTAAGTTTTGAAATGACACTCCATTGTGAGGATCGACTGCGTTTTCTCCCCTATCCTACTAAGACAGCAGGGGTATCCCTCTTAGGGGCCTTATGGGAAGTAGTAAGCATTGTTAAAATCTCTGCGGTTAAGAACGCGTGCTTCTCTTATAGAGAACCCAAGTTCAATTCCCAGCACCCACACCGGGCAATTTACAACGCCTGTAACACTAGCTCCAGGGGATTTGATGCTTCGGGCCTTTGAGGGCACCTGCACATACCCACACACACCTCTGAAATAATAAAAGTAAATATTTAAAAGTACATTTATTTGTGGGTCGCGTGGGGACATCCAATCCGATACAGTTCTCTCCTTCCAACATGAGGGTCTCCAAGAATGGATCAAGATGTCTCGATTGACGACAAGCTGCTTTAACCACTGAGCAATCCCACCACTGACGACAAGCTCCTCTAACCACTGTGCAATCCCACCACTTCTTTTCTTTCCTCTTCCTCGGCTTGCTTTTTGCTTTTTATATGTGCATTTGCTTGTGTGTGCACTCGGGTGTGCTGTGAGGCCAGATATTGATGTCTATGGCCTCCTAGCGCACTTTACGGCTGATGGATTTAAGCAGGGCATCTCACTTGAACCCAGAACTTGCTGATTTGGCTAGTCTAGCGAGCCAGCTTGCTGAGGGGTCCCCTATCTCCACCGCTCAAGCTCTGCCACACCTGCCTGACATTTATGTGGGTGCTGGAGACTGGGACTCGGTTTCTTAGGGATTTTTGTCTTTGGCAAGCTTTCTGGATTTACAGTGTTTCTTGTTTGCCATTTATAAAGAAGAAATTTGAAGAATTCAGTGAGGGGGTTGGAGAGATAACCCAGTCAGTGACATGCTTAATATACACACATGAGGTCTGGAGGTAAGTCCCCAGCACTGGATTGATTATCTCCCCAGACTATCAGTGTTAACAACTGATTTTTTTTTTTTTTCGAGACAGGATTTCTCAGTAGCTTTTGGTTCCTGCCCTGGAACTATCTCTTGTAGACCAGGCTGGCCTCAAACTCACAGAGATTCGCCTGCCCCTGCCTCCCGAGTGCTTGGATTAAAGGCGTGCGCCACCACCGCCCGGCCAACAACTGATTCTTGTAAACTATTCCCAGAACTCCTGTTATTTCCCTGTAAACAAGCAAGGATGTTGGGGGCAGGGCAATTTGGGTCCTAAATAGGCAGTTCCTGGGCTTTTCTATGCAGCCCTGGCCACCTTGAAAGAAAGAACTGTCAGTCAAGCAGACCGGCTCCACTCGAGCCAGCACCAGAAATCCAGACAGTTTAAGAATGCTGGCCGGGCGATGGTGGCGCACGCCTTTAATCCCAGCACTCGGGAGGCAGAGGCAGGCGGATCTCTGTGAGTTCGAGACCAGCCTGGTCT
>NW_004949125.1:3184537-3185275 GCF_000317375.1 Microtus ochrogaster | reverse complement strand
GGGGGAGGGGAGAGAGAGGAGGCAGGGGGAGCATTTGCCATGGCACACATGTGAAGGGCTAAAGACAGTTTGCAATTTAGCTTGTCCTTTCTTTATGTGGGCTCTGGGGATTCAACTCGGGTGATTAAGCTTGGCCACAAACACCCTACCGCCACTAAACCATCTTGCCGTACCAGTGAGCTTCAGCAAGAATGGACCTTTTGTTATCAGTAGTTTATTTGAACTCTAGATGACCCTGCAACTGTTTCCACTGAGGCCTGATGGACTTCACGATCAAAACGACTGCTGGTACAGCTAAAGAGGCTGTTGTGATTGGTGCAAATATTGGCCCTCACTTGCATGTCAGGTTTGCTGTGATTGGTGGTGATTTCCCTTCCCTGAGGAATTTTAAGCCCACTGTTGGGCTCACTTAGTGAGACATCATTCCAGGAATGATCTTTTCAATATTCTGTCTGATTTTAAAAAATGATTTATTTTTATTTTACATGAATAAATATTTGCCTCCATGTACCCATGCAGTACCCCCAGAGGCCTAAAGAGGGCGTTCTTCAGTAAAATGGACATGATTTATCAAAGCTTTGCTTTGGATACATAGTATCAAACTGGAGTATAGAAAGGAACTGGTCGTTCTTTCACTCTCTTTTCCCTTTCTTTTGTTTTATAGGTTTTTGGAGACAGGGTTTCTCTGTGTAACCACCTTAGCTGTCCTGGAACTCACTCTGTAGACCAGGCTGGCCT
>NW_004949125.1:3183070-3184237 GCF_000317375.1 Microtus ochrogaster | reverse complement strand
GGTGCTCCACCACTGCCTGGATTTTTTTGTTTGTTTGTTTTGTTTGTTTTTCAAGGCAGGGGTTCTCTGTGTAGCTTTGGAGCCTGTACTGGAACTCACTCTGTGGACCAGGCTGACCTCAACTCACAGAGAAATGCTTGCCTCTGCCCTCAAGTGCTGGGATTAAAGACAGGCGTGTGCCACCACTGCCTGGCCTTTTGTTCCTTTTGTTTTGTTTTTGTGTAAACTCCAGGTTGGCCTTGAACTCACAGAGATATGCCTGCCTCTGCTTCCTAGGCACACTGGGCTTCTTCTTCTTTTGAACAAACATTTTTTTTGAGACAGAGTGTCACGTCACCCAGGCTGACTTCAAAGTTAATAAGAAGCCAAAGATGACTTTGAATGTTGAGATAACAGGCAATGCACTCCACACCTGACTTCTCTGGTCTGCGGATGGAACTCAGAGCTTCCTGAATGCTAGGTAAACAGTCAACCAATCAAGTTGTATTGGCAGTCACTGGTGGTTTTCTTGAGCAATTTGGTCGCCCTTTTTTTCATGTTACTCTGGTTTGGTTGATCATACAATTACTGAGCACTTGCTGTTTGGAGAAGCTGGAAAGAGCTGCACCAACAGGAAGCTCTGTGTCAGGTAGGACACCTGGGAGCTGAACCCTGGGCGTGTGCAGATTTGCCAAGGGAGGGCAAGCAGTAGCCCAGTTCAAAGGTTGTGGTCACGGCAGATAAGGAGAACAGGTTCCTGAGGTTTCCTGCGTGGGCAAGTAGTGGGCTTAGGGAAGAGATAGCAGAGACACCAGTCCGTGTCGTGCCTAGGAGAGTGGAGGACATTGGTGACAGGGGGAGACAGTGGCCCAGGGAGGCCTGGCTCTGAGGGAGGGGAGAGGGGCAGAAAAAGCCAAGGGACAGTGGCCTCTGTCACTGATGGACTGAGAGGCCGGGGTGCCCAGGAAGACAAGTGCATGGTACAGGTGAAGAATTAGCTTTTAGGGCCTGCGAGATGGCTCAGCAGGTAAAGGTGCTTACTCCTCAGCCTGACATCTTGTGAAGGGAGAAAACTGACTCTTGCAAACTGTCCTCCCACATGCATACACGAACTCACATGGTCATGTGCACATGCATACACGTATGCATGCATACATAAAGATTTTTTGGTTTTGTTTTTTCTTTTTT
>NW_004949125.1:3180211-3182091 GCF_000317375.1 Microtus ochrogaster | reverse complement strand
GTGCTAGGATCATTCATCACATCCTTGGTAACCACACCCTGCCCCCCAGCCAAACATCCCCTATCCTTTGGGAGTCCAGTTGTGCCTGCTTGCACAGATGATCCATCCAGTCCAGCTGGCAGTGCTGACTGTTGACATTCCCTCATGGAAGGAGAGGGTGCAGACAGGCTGTAGACTCCTCCTACAAGCCAGTCTTGGGCAATTTTTCCATAATTGCACAGTGGCCTGGATTGGGGGCACAGGTCTCAGGAGGTGCTAGGATATATTCTGGGGAGGGGGCTCCATCTCTACGGAAGCCATCATTCATCCTGGGTAAAGACTTTCTAGTGTGGCCGCTTTGGGGTTCCCTACACTCCTGCTAGTATTTCCTCCCTATGCACTCTAAGTAAGCCCAATAAACTCGGTAGTTCTGCAGGGGAACTTGGGTGCAATCATCCTTTGGTTTGACATTGGGAACTTAGAAGGTAGACATGGTATACCTCCCACTCAGGAGAAAATTCTCACAACCCTAGTTAATAAAGTCACGGTGATGGATTCAACTGTGCTCCCCTCAAATTCAGATGCTGAGGCCCAACCTCCACTACCAGAGGTGGTAAGTGTATTTGTAGACAAGGTCCTTAAAGAGGTCATTAAAGGCAGAGGCAGAAGGATTTCAAGTTAGAGACCAGCCAGTGGTACATGCTAAGAACATTTCTAAAAAAAAAAAAAAAAAAAAAAAAAAAAAACCTAGGTAAAATTAATTAAAAAAAAAAAAAACCTAGAGGAAATTAATGTTAAGTGAGGTTGTGTGGGTGGGTCCCAATTCAACAGGACTGGTGTCCTTATAGAAAGAGGGAACCAGGTGGTGGTCCAAGCCTGTATTCCCAGCCCACAGGAGGCAGAGGAAAGAAGATTGCCAGATGCTTGGCCTATGTTACTACATAGAGAGTGTCTCAAAAGGGGGAGGGGCTGGAGATGTAACACACTGGCAACAAGTTTGCCTAGAATCCCCCCAGAGGGGCCTGGGGGTCTGCCTCAGTGGCAGAGCACTGGTCCAGGGTGCACAGGGTTTGGGCTCCAGCTCCAGCAGGCAAAAAATCTAAAGGAAACAAAATCCCCAAGAGACACACCACGATACATGTGTACCAAGAGAAATCATGTAAGACATTGAGACACAGTGACCACTTTACAAGTTCGAGAGAAACCTGGCCTCTGGACACCTTGAGTTTGGACTTCTAGCCTCCAAAACATACATATGAAATAGCTGTGTTCAATCCCTGGCCCCCACACAGTGGAAGGAGAGAGCCAACTACTGAGACATGTCCTCCGACTTGGCAGGCACCCCCTACACGGATTAGCTGTCTATGGCTTTTTGTTTTGTCAGCCTGGCCCAGGCTGGAGTCATCTGGGAAGAGGAGACACCAGTTGAGAAGTTGCTCTCACCAGATTGGCCTGTGGGCAAGTCTTTGGGAGCATTTTCTTGATTGGTTTAGGAGGACACTGGGGAAAATATGACCCCTGTACAGGTAGTCCTGGGGTGCTGGGCGAGCCAGAGGGAGCAAGTCAGCAATCAGCCTTCCTCCATGGTTTCTGCTTCAGTTCCCACCTCCAGGCTCCCGCCCTACTTGAGTTCCTGCCTTGACTTTCCTCAATGACCATAATCGAATCATGTAAGCTCAATAAACCCCTTGCTTCACAAGTTGCTTTTTGACCATGATCTGTATCATGGTGATAGAAAGTGAACTGGGATACCCTCCCCCAATAAATAGATAAAATTAAATAAAACATTTTTTTTTTTTTGGTTTTTCGAGACAGGGTTTCTCTGTGGTTTTGGAGCCTGTCCTGAAACTAGCTCTGTAGACCAGGCTGGTCTCGAACTCACAGAGATCCGCCTGCCTCTG
>NW_004949125.1:3166603-3179223 GCF_000317375.1 Microtus ochrogaster | reverse complement strand
AAAACCAAAAAAAAAAAAAAAAAAAAAGAGGACAAGCTTTGAATGCCCACAGACAAGAGTTTTTGGATCTAGAAAATTCCAGCAATTTCCATGAGTTTCAGACTTTTATTTGTAAAAAGGAGATCACAAAATCCACCTCAGAGGGTTGTGAAGAAACAACAAAAACGTGTAAACACAGGAAGTGTCCTACTCGGTAAAGGTCACCGTGCTGCGCTGGGAAAGCCGCGCAGGGCTAGGCTACGGCATTGCTATCGTCGAGGAACGAGTTAATTCCGGGAGCATAAGCACGGCACCCACATTCTATCATTTGAGGGAGGGGTTGGAGAGGAGACACGTACTGGTTCACACACAGCACTGTGCACTGGTTCTGGGGCAGAGCCCCCATAAGATATAGGAAATTAAATTGTGAGGTCCTGACCCACAAGGTGTCTACACCCAGCATTGTATGTGGCACCTGTCAATAGTATTGGCAGCTCTATGTTCATGAGTAAAGAAAGCATGTTAGAAACACGGAAGGTCTGTCTATAGGCAGCCTCGGTCAAGAAATTAACCTTTTACCATAGAAGGGGAACGTGGTGGCTTTGGAACTGCTAAGCCCAGATGTGTACTTCAGGCACGGCTGGATCCAGGGGCAAAGATGCACATAGCCACCTTCTCTTGTCTTTTGCTGACACGGAGGCACCCCACCCCCAAATTCCCGCCCTTTGTACACACACCGCTTCCAGAGAAACGGAAGCTTCCTCTTTCAAGCTGTCTGGACTTGACTCTGAGCCACACGGCCACTTACTTTCTATACCTGCTCAGCTCGCTGGCCCCGGAATAAGGGAGCGATAATTCCAAAAGAATACAAGGGGCTTTTCTGACAGAAGGTTGCTAGGTAGGCCCAGCTCACAGCTGCCCACTGGAGTGTCTGCAGGAGAGACTACTCACAGGTGACCTAGCAGTCACCTGGTGACAGTCTGGAGCAATGCTCAGTCCAGGCACGCTTGGGGCCATGTAGAACTTTTTATTTTGTTTTGCCAATGTTTTGAACATTTTAATAATTCGTGTGTGTGTGTGTGTGTGTGTGTGTGTGTGTACTAATGGGTTGTGTGTGCATGTAGAAGCCAGAGGACAAGTTTTGGGAGTCAGTTTTCTCCCTTCCACCATGTGGGTCCCAGGGATCAAACTCAGGTCTCAGGCTTGGTAGCAAGTGCCTTTACCTACTGAGCCACCTTTCTGGCCTTGTTGTTTTGAGATATGGCCTCATATGTAGCCTAGCCTGGCCTCAAATTCATTATGTAGCCAATAACAATCCTGAAACTCCAGCCTCCACCTCTGAGGGTCAGGATCATGGATGTACATCACCACCCCGGCTGTCACTTATGACCTTACAGAGGCTAGAACCTGCTTGGCCAAGGGGCCATGTAAAAGATTTTAAAATGTCCCGATACTCCCCATATTCCTGAGTTCACAGTGTGGCCATCACAGCATCTGCCTGCCTGAGCTCAAGGCCAGCCTGGGCTACCCTGTCTCAAAATATAAATTAAAATAAACAGATGTTTTTTTCTCCCACTCCAATCTGAATGGCCCTTGTTGCTAGTGCACCAGTTCTGAGACAACCTCGAGAGGCTTGTGTGCACTGATTTATTGATTGAGACGAGGTCTCCTGTCGCCCAGGCTGGCTCCAATGACCTTGAACTCCAATCCTCCTGCCTCCACCTCCTCAGTGCTGGGATTACAGGCATGCACCACTACAGCCCATTTATGCAGCGCCAGGAATCGAACCCAGGGCTTGAAGCACGCTAGGCAAGCACTCTACCAACTGGGCTATATCCCCAGCCCTGAATTTCTGTGCTTTTGCTTATTTGTTTTCTTGGGCTCTTGCCTCACTTAGGAAAGGGGTCCCAGTTTTGGGTAGAGGATGAGCCACCACCTGAGGCTGTCCTCACTTTCTCCACCACAGTTCCGCGTGTGGGAGAAACCCCTGCACGACTGGCAAGGCCACTTATCTGACTCGCACAGTTGCAGAGTATGTATGAGGATCCACGAAATCTGGCTCAGATCAGCCCGGCCCAAGTCACCCAAGCCTTGAGCACTAAGTGGTTGTCATTTCATAATGAGTTAAGGTTTTTCATCCCAACTACCTGGGGCCTAAGACAGAAGGAGCCCAGGTTCTAGGCCTGCTTGAATTATAATGGAAGAATTCAAGACCAGCCTGAGTAACTTAGTAAAACTCTGTCTCAAAGTTTAAAATTTGAAAGAGGGTGGGGATAGAGGTTAATGGTAGAACACTTGCCTAGAAACCACCAATAAGGGGCTGGGGCTTGGCCCAGCAACACAGTGCTTGCCCAGAACCCACTAGTGACAGTTCTGTTCTCCAGAATACACATGGTGAAATAAGAGAACTGGCTTCCTCAGGTTACCCTCTGACCTCCACATGCCTCTGTAGTGGATGCACCCTAATAAATAAATAAATGGAGGTTAAATAATTCAGATAGAATCCCTTACTGAGGAAGGAACTGGGGGCATGCCTCTGCTCTGCCCGCCTAGCATGTCCAACACCTTGGGATAATGTAGAGGAAAGCAAGGTTAAGGCCAGTTTGTTACACAGCACTGCTGTAACAAATTGATAACAGATACAAGGCAAGTTAAGGAAAAAAATCCTAGCTAGTGCTTGACTTGTCAAACCGCAGTCCAGTGGCTAGAACTTCAGGCAAGGGGCATGTGTTTCTAACTTCAGGAAAATGCTATGGAGCTCTGCCTGGGCTGGGAGATCTTGCCTGGTGGAGTCTATAATTTGTGTATCTCTGGAGATTGAACATTGGCACCTCATGCATTCTCAGTAAGCACGCTGCCACTAACTATACCTCTAGCTTCTTCTTCCTCCTGTCTAGTTTTTATTTCAAGGATAAAGTCTCAATAATTTACCCAAGCAGGCCTTTGAACTTTCTATCCCCCTGCTTCAGCCTTCTGAATAAACTGTGACTATTATTACTACTTTGTCTTCCCTTCCTTTAAAGACAGGGTTTTTCTGTGTAGCCCTGGCTATCTTGGAACTCGCTCTGTAGACCACACTAGCCTCGAACTCACCTGCCTCTGTCTCCTGAGTGCTGGGACCACCACATCCGGCATAAGCTATGCTTTTAAATCCTAACTCCCTCAGAGATTTTAAAATATATTATTCTTTATTTATTTGTGCATACCTGCAAGGATGTCAGAGGACAACTTGTTCCCTCTCTACCCCATCACATGCATACTGGAGATTTGAACTCAGGTTGTCAGGTTTAGTGGCAAACACCTTTACCCACTGAGCCATCTCTCCTGGCCTACAACATGGACCAAAACTTGTAAATCCAGGTTTAGTTATTTAATTTTATGTGTATGGATGTTATACCTGCATGAATGTATTACATGCTTGGTGCCTGGGAAGGTCAGAAATTGACATCAGAAGATTAGCGCCCCCCCCCCAACAAAGCAAAAATCCCTGGAGTTTGGCACCTCATGCATTTTTGAGCCACCATGTGTTGGTGAGATTGGAAACCCCGTCCTCTGTAAAAGCAACTAGTGTTCTAAGCTGAGCCATCTTTCCAGCTCCCCAACAAGGACTGTTTCGAAAGGAAATTGTTTTATGAGTGTATGGGTGTTTGACCTGCATGTATGTCTATGCACCACATGTATTCAGAGCCTGTGGAGGCCTGAAGAGGGAGTCAGATTGCCTGGAACTGGAGTCACATGGCCGTGAGCCTCCATGTGATTTGAATCTAGGTCCTCTGGAAGAACAACCAGTGCTGGAACCACTGAGCCCCTCTCCAGCTGCCCAACAAGGGTTATTGACACCCTTTTCCAGGGACACAGGTACCAGGCACTGTGTACAAGTCTCGCTGCTAAGGAGACGTGTATGCTGACTAGCCAGGTTCCTCCTTGACACACACATCTTGGTTCAAATGTTTTTATGGGTTGGATGGGCATAAGAAAGGAACAAGGAGAGAACACACTCAGAGTCAAGGACTGTGGAAGGCTCTCAATAACCAGATTGGGCTGGGGATCTGACTCCGTGGGTAGAGTGTTTGCCTAGCATATATGAAGCCCTGGCTCCCAGCCCCAGTGCTATAGAAAGATTCCGTGATAGTGGTGCATGCCTGTAATCCCAGCACTGAGGAGGTGGAGGCAGGAGGATCAGCTCAAGGTCATCTTCTACACAGAGTCTGAGAGTAGGCTGGTCTGCATAGTCTTCTGTCCCAGAGAGAAGAAACCAAAGGTTCCAAGTCCTACCTATTGGGATTTTGATTTTAGTGGGAGAAAAAGTCTGAGGTGCAGGAGAGATGGTTCAGCAGTTAGGAGCTCCCAGCTTACACGGACCGGTCTCGAACTTCTGCTACAGGTCACCGGATCCCCACTTCTGGCCTCGGAACACCAAACTCACGTGGACAAACCCACCCATGGATGTGTACATTCACATAGAATTAATTTCTTAAAATGTAAGATGCAGTGGGCTGGAGAGATGGCTCAGAGGTTAAGAGCACTGATTGCTCTTCCAGAGGTCCTGAGTTCAACTCCCAGCAACCATATGGTGGCTCACAGCCATCTATAATGAAATCTGGTGCCCTCTTCTGGCATGCAAGCATACATGGAAAGAATGTTGTATACATAATAAATAAATAAATAAATCTTAAGATATTCAAGATACAAAAAATGAAATAAAAAAACAGGCAAGAAAAAAAATCCAAGATACAGATGAAGGCCTTTCATACTTCTGGAGAAAGTCAAGTGAGGAGCTGGGGTGGGTAGTCCATGCCTTGCGGTCTCAGTAGGCAGGAGGCTGAGGTAGGGGACTACCACAGATCTGAGGCTTGCATGGTCTACAGAGACTGTGTCTCAAAAAAAAATAACGATATAAATTAAGATAAAAGTCAAACTGGGTTTTGTGGTACAGGCCTATAACCCCAGTAACTGGGAGTGAGAGGCAAGAGGGGTCAAAATTCAAGGTCAGCCTGGCTATGGAAACACCATCTCAAATAAATAAATAATAGACATGGGTGGAGGGGTAGCATGGTGGTAGAACTTGGAAGCACAGGGCCTGGGGTTTGAATCCTAGCAATATGAAATAGATTTAATTTAAAAAAAATTTAAAAAACAGAAAGCAAAATGGCTCCTTGGGCAAAGGCATGTGCAGCCAAGCCCACAAGCTGCCCTCTGACATCCATGTGTGGCACACCCTTTAGCAAACATGCACAGAGTAACAGACCCAAAGAGAAACAGCAGCACGGAAGAGAGGCCTATGGCATCGTATTGTGGGAATCTGGGCCTAGAATACCAAAACCAAGGGATGGGAACTCTGTTCATTGTCCCATCCACATGCAGGCTCCAGGCGACTCGTTTCTCATGCCAGGTTTACACAGTGCAGCCTTGGGAATCCTGGATGGCCCAGATTGTGTCAGCTTCTCATGCCAGGTTTACACAGTGCAGCCTTGGGAATCCTGGATGGCCCAGATTGTGTCAGCTACCCCTGAGCCTGCCCTCCTCACTCAGCCTGTTCCGGGCAATGGCATCACTACCCAGGTGAGGAACTGCGGCTGACCACTGAACTGACGTCACTATCCCATCCAGCCATTGCCATGTCCCCTTTGCCCTAACCGCCAGGATTTCCTTTCTGCTCCCAACTACTCCAGCTCGCATCTGACCACCGCTAAATAGGATTTGGGCTGCTAAGACTGAAAGCTCGGTTCTTAGGGCTACCAAGATGGCTCAGTGGGTAAGGGTGTTTGCTGCCCAGCCTGATGACCTGAGTTCAATATCCAGGACCCACATGGTGGAAGGAGAGAGCCGACTCATGCCATTGTCCTCTGACCCCCACCTGCTCTGTGCACACCACTCCCACCCCGATTCCACACAGAATTAGAACTCCGTATCTCTCGGTTCTGGCTGGGCCAGGAGGTGCAGGCCTGCCTTCCACTTATTGGGGAGGCTAAGGTAGGAGACTTAAAAGTTCAAGGCCCACTTGGTCTACAGAGTGCGGTCAAAGTCAGACTGAGCAACTAAGACACTTCCCCAAAAGCAGAGCGAGGGCTGGGGTGTAGCTCAGTGGCAGAGTACTTACCTAGCATGTTCCAGGCCTTTGGTTCATTCCCTTAGTAACATAATGCCAGCACTGGGGAGGCCTAGGCAGGAGTATAGTGGCGAGCTGGGGGCCAACCTGAGCTACATAGTGAACTGCAAGGCCAGTCTGTTATATATATATATATATATATATATATATATATATATATATATATAGAGAGAGAGAGAGAGAGAGAGAGAGAGAATAAGAACATGGAGTATGGTAGCACGTGCCTATGATCCCAACACTTGGGAGGTAGAGGCAGGAGGATCAAGGTTACCCTTGGCTGCACAGTGAATTTGAGGCCAGCCTGAGCTACACGAGACCCTGTCTTTCAAAAATAAAATTAAATAAATTCACAAAAAGAAGACAAAGCCTAGATCCAGTGGCCTAATAGCAGTGACTCTCCTCTCCCTCTTTCTCAATAGCCCCAGCCGAGAATTCTCTCTCCTGCTCCATGCTGCCACAGCCACCCCAGCCTCTACAACCCAGTCTCACAGTCTTCATCTCGCCTGCCCTCCTCCAGCTGCCATGGAGGCCGTGATCTTGTAGGCTTTCTTTCTGGTGCTGGCTTAGTGGGTTCATCCTGGAGTGTCGGCCTCTGTTCCAGAGCCCCCTCCAGCAGACTCACAGAGTAACTCTACATCCTAGCGGTGTGTTCCCACCAAGCCACAGGCAAGGGTTCCAGGCCAGCGGCCACTTTGCAATCCGCCCTCAGGTGGGACAGCTCCTGACACAAAGCAGCATTTTATTCACGTTGTGGTGATAGGAAGCCAGGCAGGCTGTCTGGGAAACCAAGGAGGATGGGCAGAAGAGGGCTAGGCGGAGCTTAGCAGTTGAGGTAGCCGGAGATACGGGGCTGCGGCCCCCACCGCACCCAAGCCCTTCCTGCAGACAAGCTGCATGATCAAGTAAGTACCCTGAACCCTGTGATGTCCCTCGGGGGTCGCAACCTCCACCTTCGGTCTCCGTGCTCAGACTGCAGAAGATGCTTGATGACAGCTGTCACCAGGCCAGGGGTGAAACCATCCCGGAGCTGCGTGGGCCATCACCTGCCTGCAGGTCGCTGAGTGCTCTCTGGAGATGTGAGGGAGTGGTCAGTGGTCTCAGCATCAATGACACCCTTCCTGCCTCTTCCTGGCACCCAAATGGCTGGTGCAGAGGCTGTGGCCCCACCACACCAGAGACAGGGTATGCCATTTACGGACACCCTTTCCCAGGGGAACTTGGGGAGGATGCTCTCCTGGCCCCATCTCCCTTCAGGGGCCCCTCCAGCCTCCACCCTGACTCACCTCAAATTTGCTCATGAATTCTGAAAAGATGCCAAAGAAGGCCTCTGAGGTAGTGGCCTTGGAGTCCTCTCCGAAGAAGGCCAGTGCCTTCCCTAGCTCTTCCATGGCCTCCCGCTGCAGCCCGTCCAGAGCCCGCAGAGCCGGTTGTGCCGTTTCCAGAAAGGACTATGGGGGCCTTGGTTAAGGAAACAGCCGCTGGGTGCTCTACCCTCCTGGGCTGGAATGTGACCCCAGACAGCCCTGGCTGCTCCGCTCCCTCTCTGCTCTGATAGAATCTTCCTTCCTGCAGGCAGAGAACTGTACCCCCTCCCACTCCCCAACGCCACAGGTTTCAGGACACCAGTCAGACCTTCATGCAGAATTTACATTCTGTATATCCTCAGACATCCCCTCTCTCCACAAGGGGGAGCCATCGTCTTGGCGACGTCTGCTTAGTAGCTTCTTGACTCTTGTTTGTTCGTTTTTGTTATTATTTGTTTGTTTTGTTTATAGACAGGATCTCATTTGGTGGCCCAGGCTGGCCTTGAACTCCAGCTCTTCCTTCTCCTCCTTCTTTTTTTTTCTTCCGATACAGGGTTTCTCTGTAGCTTTGGAGTCTGTCCTGAAACTAGCTCTTGTAGACCAGGCTGGTCTCGAACTCAGCAAAGATCTACCTGATTCTGTCTACTGAGTGCCGCCCGGCTAAACTCCAGCGCCTTCTACCTCAGCATCCTGAGTGCTGGGATTTCGGTGTGTTGAGCTCACTGCCCACTTCTCAGACCACTCCCTTGGGCTGATCCTGTCTACCTGATACTTGGTTTACGTGTTTGAGACAGGATCTCTTGTAATCCAGGCTGGCTGAGGATAACTTTGACTTCCTGATCCCCCTGCCTCTACCTCTGAATACCTGTGTACCATATCACAGCAGGCCTTTTCTCTTTTTCTTCCCTCCCCCTTCTTCCTTCCTCTTTGTTTTCTTTCTTTTTAAAATGCCTCCTTTTTCCTATAGCTTTTGTTAGTATTTAAAACAGTTCAAAAGCTCATTGTTTCTGTCCTCCTAGGGCAGCCTGTTCCCTCTCTGGGCCTCCAGGATTTAAGATAGCATCTGGTGCACTGTAAGAAAGACTTAGTGGCCCTAATTCAAAGTGCACAGTTCACTGGGAGAACAATATTGAATGCTCTGGATTCAGTCCCCCCAGTGCCTCCTCGTCTTGCTTTTGGCTTACAGTGCCTGACTGGCCAAGCTTCTCCTTGTCTCTTGTGATTTAAATCCGGGCCCCACCATTCATGAGGACAGATAGTTGTCAACATATCAATGACTTTGGGAACTATGAGTGTGCCTGGTGATAGAGACCTGTCACCCTAGATCCTTGGGAGGACGAGGCCAGAGAATTGTAAGTTCAAGGCCTGCCTGGGCTATAAAGTGAGTCTGAGGCCATCCTGGACAACTCAGAGAGACTCAGCTTCAAAAGTGTAATAGGGAGTGAACTGGGTATTATAGCTCAGTGCCTCCCTGTGTCCATTGGGTGTGGCTCACTGGTAGAGCTCCTGCCTAGAATCCCCCAGTGAGGGGCTGGGGTGTGGCTCAGTGGTAGAGCCCCTGCCTAGAATCCCCCAGTGAGGGGCTGGGGTGTGGCTCAGTGGTAGAGCCCCTGCCTAGAATCCCCCAGTGAGGGGCTGAAGGCAGGGCTTGGCAGTAGCATACCTGTTGGGAATCCACCAGTGATGGCTGCCAGCCTGGCTCAGCAGTAGAACATATGCCTGAACACCTGAGGCTCTGAGTTCGATCCCCAGTGTCATAAATACACAAAAGAATGCCATCTTCAGCTACTCAGCTTTGGCATAAGCACGTGGACTCTACATAATCCAGGATGGAACCCCTCCCAGAATCCCTGGGCACACGCAGCTTCTGCTTGGAATTCCTGCAAGGGTCTGCACTGAGCCCTAGAGCCACGGTCAGCTTTACCCGACCATTCCAGAGTCCAGCCTGGTGCTGGAGCAGGCTGGTTAGAGGATACAGTCATGACGACAGCAAACCT
Organism: Microtus ochrogaster; assembly: GCF_000317375.1. Classification (NCBI taxonomy): domain Eukaryota; kingdom Metazoa; phylum Chordata; class Mammalia; order Rodentia; family Cricetidae; genus Microtus; species Microtus ochrogaster. The sequence goes on along the minus strand of NW_004949125.1, from coordinate 3,169,834 downwards.
GTCCTCACTGGAGGGAGACATGCTCTGGCAGGCCACCTGAATCTCACTGACAGTGCCATGGAGATCAGCCAGGTCACCAGTCAGGGCTCGTTGGTTCACTGCGTGTCAGGAAGGAACCAAGTCTTAGGGGGGCTGCATCCCCAGCTCAGGGAAGCACGCATCTGTCTCCCTTACCCATGAACACAACCTACCTTTGGCAGCCAGGGGCACAGTGGGCAGGTCCTGGGCAAAGCCCAGGAGTTCAGGAAAGTGCTGGCTTAGCGATTTGGCAAGGATGTGCAGAAAGGTAGATTTCCCATCCACTGTCTTGGTGGAGTTTAGCTGTAAGGAACACCCGCCACAGATGCTCCTCAAAGTCCCACCCACCAGACTTCTGGTCACATGACACCAGGCTTTTCAGTGTTCCTAGACTCCTTAGTCTTTAATACCCTTTCCAACTCCCCTCCCAAGTCTAGGTCCTGGATCTGAACCGGAGAAGCCCCATTCCATGCTCCTGCCCTTTGCCTGAGTCACTTCTGAGCCTGTGTGCAGCCTGTTTCCCCTTCCCCAGCCAGGGGAAGAATTTATGGGCATAATGTTTTCTTCTTCCCTGTTGAATTTTCTATTTCTCCATTGTATGTTGTATGAATCAGGCTCTTATTTAGCCTAGGCTAGACGCCAATTTCTGATCCTTGAGCCTCAACCTTCTAAACGCTGGGATTACAGGTATATGCCACCACACTTGGCTCTACTGCCACAACTTGACATAGGTTTGACCTCCAAGCTTGGCAGCTGGAGCAAGTGACTGCCTGCTGGCCCTCACCTCTGTCAGGAAGTTGATCTTGAACCCGGTGGTCTTGTTGGTCTTGGGCTGTCCATCGTTGAGATAGTTGCCCATGGCCAACACAAACTGTAAGAAGAACGAGGGTGATTGGCTCACCCCATCCCTCTCCCCATGTGTAGTTTTTGGTTTCCAGGCTGGGAGCCCCTGGAAGACAGAAGATCAGATTAAAAGAGCAGGTATGGGAAGCCATCTGACCTCCAGGATCTTGGCGAGTTTCCGGCTATTTTTGAGCTCCAGGGATGCTTGTCGCAGGCACTCAAGGCTGCCTCGGATCTCCTCTGTCTTCTCCTGTAAGGTGGCCTGGAAGTGTAGACTGCGCAGGCGGGTCTTGTATTCGGGAACCGACAGCATCTACGGGAAAGTCAAGAGCCAGGATTTATCCAACGGCAGTCAGTAGTACCTACTGTCCAGCCTGGGGAGGGAGTCCTCTGACTACTGAACTGGGTACTCCTTGGGAAAAATTATCACGACCCCTAGCGGATGTTCTCTCCCATTTGCCTTGACCGCGAGTGGTAACGGGTCATCAAAGGAGTTAAATTGAGACTCAGAGGCCAGGGACAATCTTCAAGGGACCTGGACAGAAGCTAACTCCCGATTGCGGAGGGGAGCCCAGGCGAAGGCGCCATTAGCCATGTTGGGGGAGGGCAGTGGGGGACGGCGACGACCAGGGGGCCCTCTTAGCACCTGCAGGACGAACTGGTCCGGCTCACTGAGGCGGCCTGGAGCCTCGCGGAAAGCTTGGTAGCGCTGCTCCTCGTCGGCGTCGGGAGCGAAGAGCAGCAACTGCGCCAGATGCGCAGGTTCCAGGCGCCTGGGCTCCATGCTCATGAGCACCTGCCTCAGCTCGCCAGGGGTCAGCTTCAGGTGCGCTAGAAGGATGGCTGAGAGCAGGGCACCAGGATGAGCCGGGGCGGGGCCCAGGGAGAGGGCGGAGCTCAGCTCAGGGCAGGGGTGGGACCTCAGGGAATGGGGGGGCTTGATGATTGGTCGTAACTACTGAGACTTAGCGGGATACGGGAGGAGGGGCCTGGGAGAGGTGTCTAGTGGAGAAGGGCGTGGCATAGACCTAGCCGGAGGCTAGGGGGTCTTATAGACTGATAAGGGGCGGAGCCCCAAAGACATAGCAGGAATATATGCGGGATCTGCGGACGGGGCGGGGAACTAGGGAAGGACTAAGTAGATAATGTGATTGGAGGCGGGGCCAGAGCGAAGGAATCATTGTGGTGAATGTGATCAATAGAGGGTTCCTAAGTGTGCACCTGAGTCCCAGGAAGGGGATCCTGTTACCCTGAGAAGCGGGTTATTTAGCAGGGTGACAGGTCCCAACACCCACATGGGAATTTCGGTCACCCCACCCCTTTGCGGGTCTCAACTTCTGAGACCCAGAGGATGGGCCCCTTAGGCTTCTCACAGGTGTTGTAGGCCTTCTTGTGGGACAAGATCTCCACCACTTCTTTCTTCCTGAAGGGTTCGGGGCCAGGCACGGGCTCTGGAAGGGAAACTGAATAGTTTAATGGGGACCAGGAGGCTAGGCTAGGGCTGATGTGGCAGGACCAAGGGAGAGATGTGGCCACAGCAAGTGGCAAGGACCCTTTTCCTGGCGTGCATTGCCATAACTACATCAGCGCCAGGCATCCAAACTCCCCTCATTCCTCAGCCTTTCAGCCTAAGGCCATTCAGCACGTGGCTTGTCTGACCCTAACAATGAAAACCCACCACTTTCTGAGCTTGTGTCGTGTACAAGAACTGACTGCCAATACTTAGAGTCACACTCCAACCACTACAAGGAGATACCTAGAAAGGACTAGGGGGCGGGGAGACTGAGGACATTCATAGATGCCTGCTGCTCACGCTATCCTGGTTCTGTGACTTTCTGCTGACTACCTAGCCTCTCTGGGCTTCTTCACTAAGAACTGCAGGTGGCTGCAGGATCTAGCTTGCAGCACTGTCAAGGGATTCAAGCATGCAGAAGGGCCTGAAGGTTGGAAGACCCAATAGCAATACGTGCAGGCTGTGGGGACTGGGAGCTAGAGAATGCCCAGAAGACAGCAGGCAGTGTGGCTGTTGACATGACCCAGGGCCATCAGGCCACTCACTCGAAGGTTTCTGGGTGCCGAAGTGGAGTTCCAGGTCCAGGTATTTCACCATATCACTCAGCTTATCATAGTCAGAGTCTGCCCCGAGCTGCAAGGGATCATGGGAAGGTCAAAGCAGGAAAAGCCCAGGAAGCTAGCCTGCCTTTGACCTCTGAAGTCCATCCTGGAATCTCCCAAAGAGACGTAGATGATCCCAAGACCTCCAAGACCCAGGAGGTTCAAGAGGAAGGCAGGAGTGAGAGGAGGTGCAAGAAGTACTAATCAGGGGGGCTGGAGAGATGGCTCAGTGGTTAAGAGCATTGCCTGCTCTTC
>NW_004949125.1:3159503-3166153 GCF_000317375.1 Microtus ochrogaster | reverse complement strand
ACTAGGGAGGCAGAGGCAAGTGGATTTCTGTGAATTTGAGGACAGCCTGGTTTACAAAGTGAGCTTTAGGACAGTTAGGGTTACATGGAGGGATCCTGTCTTGAATGCCCCCCCCCTCATAAAAGAATAAAAGAAATGTTATAAGGAGGCCTGGAGAGATGGCACAGCAGCTAAGAATACTGGCTGCTCTTGCAGAGGACCCGAGTGTGGTTCCCAACATCCACATCAGGCAGCTCATAACTACTGGTCACTCCAGTGCCGGGGTACCTGATGCCCTCTTCTGGCCTCCGGCGGCACCTGCACTCATGTGCACATATCTGCACACATATATAATTTTTTAAAGAAAGAAATACTACATAATCCAAATTATAAACCGATTGCCTTTCTGGTTAATAAGGCAGCCATGCTTGGTACTCTATCCATGAGGATGGGGCTGGGACAGGAGAGACGAGGCTAGTGACAATCAAGAGGGCTCAGGAGAGGCCTGAGGAGTTTGTCCTGTTTCAAAGGCTCCTTTTGCGTGTGTCTGGTCTATGTGTACATACTTGCCCATGTATGTGCCATGTATGTAGAGGCCATTGGCAGGCTTAGGTGTCTTTATCCTAGCCACCTTTTTTTTTTAAAGACAGGGTTTCTCTTTGTGGTTCTGGCTGTCCTGGAGCTCGCTTTGTAGACCAGGCTGACCTAGAATTCACAGAAATATGCCTGCATCTGCCTCAAGAGTGCTGGGAGTAAAAGCGTGCACCACCACCTCCCAGCCACCTTTTTTTGTTTTGATTTGTTTTGTTTATTGAGACAGGGTTTCTCTATGTAACAGCCCTGGCTGTTTTGGAACTCGCTCTGTAGACCAGGGCAGCCTCAAACTCAGAGATCTGACTGCCTCTACCTCCCAAATGCTGGGATTAAAGGCATGCACCACCACCACCCAACTTACCTTTTTTTTTTTTAAACAACAACAACAACAACAACAAAAACACACACACACACACAAATGAGTACTGAGGAGTTGAACTCAGGTCCTCAAGCTTGAGTAGTAAGTGCCCTTACCTACTAAAGTATGTCTTTAGTTCCACCTATCCTAATTTTTGAGGTCATCTTACCACTAAATCTAGAGCACTACCGATTGGCTAAATTAGTTGGCCAATGAGCTCCAGGGATCTATGCATCTCCACCCTCTCCAGCCCTGGAGATAGATATACACCACCATGTCCAGATTTTCACAGGGCACTGGGGTCTGAACCCAGGTCCTGATGCTTGGTGGCAGGCACTACCCACTGAGCCATCTTCCAGCACTCTCCTACCCTCTTTTTTTTTTTTTTTTTTTTTTTTTTTTGGTGCCTGTCCTGGAACTAGCTCTTGTAGACCAGGCTGGCCTCGAACTCACAGAGATCTGCCTGCCTCTGCCTCCTGAGTGCTGGGATTAAAGGCGTGTGCCACCACTGCCCGGCGTCCTACCCTCTTTTTGAGATAAAGACCTGCTATGTAGCCTAGAGAGGTCTCAAACTCATAATCGTCCTTCCTCAGCCTGCTGAGTGTTGGGATGACTGGTACATGCCACCACACCTGCCTGAGGGTTGGCAGGGAATGGGTTCATCTAAGGGTTGGCAGGGAATGTGTTCATCCCAGGGCTGCCTTAGGCAGGTGCTAGGGCCACTGAAGCTGGGACAGGCCAGCGGCTGGACGCTGAACCAAAGGACTGAGACAGTTCATGTTGAAAGGCCATAAGGGGCTTGGACAGGGGCTGAGGATGAGGGCGGTAACTGCGGGAAAGATTCTAAAGGAAGAGAGACAAGTAGATACATAGTCTCAGAAAGAGGTTGCTGGGTAAGAATGCCCCGCAGTGCGGGTGGCCAGGTGTGTTCAGTCTTGGTGACTGGGGGATAACACTGGGGAGCATGTTTGTGGACACATCTCAGGCTTGTAGGAATGTGGCCTGCAGGAAACCAAGAAGAGAAACTTCCCTTCCCACCACCACCAAACTGACTATAAAGACAAGGGTGACCTTGAACTGACCCTCCTGCCTCCCCACCCCTCTCCCCCAAGTGTTGGGATTACAGGCAGGAGCCACTGTCACCAGCTTCCCGTGGCCACATTTGAAGGAGCAGTTGAGCTGTTGAGGTGTAGTGGTTCATTCCTCTAATCCCAGCACTTTGGTGGTGTTGAGGCAGAAGGATTGCCATGAGTAAAAAACTAGAAACTAAGAGAACTAGTTCAGCCTAAGGAGTGATGGGTTTTGCAGGAGGGTAGGGTAGTATTTCCAGAACTCCCCACTGCGCTTTTGGCTTGGGGACACATTTATCTTTGGGAAAGCTGTCACTTCTCCTCTGCTCAGGATGAGAAGGACCAAGGAACAGTCTAGTTGATGTTAGAAGAGGCCAGGAACTGGTGAGATGGCTCAGGTGCTTTCACGAGTTTGATGACCTAAGTTAAAGCCCTGGGATGTTGCCCTTTGACCTCCACACCCATGCCCCCCCACAATATAATTTAATAAATGTAATTTTAAAAACACTAAAGAAGAGGAACGGAAGAAGGAGGAGAAGGAGGCAGTGGGCTAGAAGATGGATCTTGCCGTCAATGTTACTATCCAGACCACTCACCCAACTCAGAGAGCCACTGGTCCCCAGGTCACCTACCTGACCCCAGATAGTGCCTTCTGAGTTCTCCACTTGTTCCCAGCGCAAGCGCTTGACGCTCATGTGGCTGGTCTCGCTTCGACGGTGACCCACGCCCCGGGATAGCATGGGGGGTGCGCAGGGCACAGGTGGGGGCAGGGGTGGTGGAGGTGGGGGTGGGACCGGGTGGCTGAGCTGGGTGAGGGGTTTGGTCAATGACTGAGGAGGACCTCGGGGACCTTCGGAGGAGCGGGAGCTGGGTTTGGGGTCGTGGAAAGGCAGGGGCGGTGGCGGTGGGGGGCTGAGTGGGGGCGGGGGGATGTGGTCGGAGATGGAGGAGTAGGTCAGAGAGCTTCCTTCCTCGCTGCTGCTGACACAGTCGCTAGCGCTGCTTCTCTCATTGGTCACAAAGCTGCCCTGGTCATCGTGGAAGCTCATCTGTCCCGGGGAGAGCAAGGCAAGCGGGAGGTCAGGCTGGAGCCCTGCAGACTGGCACAGTTTGCTGTAAAACCTCAAGCGGGTGGAGAGCAAAGGAAAACAAGGACCAGGAGAGGAAATCCGCTGCCTTAGGCTGAAGTTGTGCGTGGGACAGCTTGAGAATGGGCTAGCCTGAGACACGGTAAGTATATGGAGGTAGCCTTAGGGAAAGGATGAAATAGCCCAGGGGAAAGGTACAGAAGCGATTGGTGGGTTTGGCCTGAGGCTGTGAGCTGGATATCCTAGGTTGGAATGGAGTAACCTGAGACTACAAATATAGCCTTAGGCAATGGTGGAATAAGTATTGAACGGGGGATAGCTTGGGGTGGTTCCAGACGTGGAATGGGGTAGCAGACAGATTCCAGCACAGACTGAAGCAGGGGCGAAGCAGTCGGAGGTAGTCTGCGGTGACACAAGCCTCCTGTAGACTCTGGGGGGACACTGTAACCGGTATAGACCTCCACCCCTCAACTCTTCACGCCCACTCGCACGCCCACCTCCTCATAGTCGTTCTCGGGTGTCAGGAAGTCATCCACAATGGTCACTCGGGGACCCAGCTGCTCGCTCAGAACATCCAGGAAGCGATCTGTGTCTCGGCTCCGCACGGGGCGCGAGAAGGCAAAGAGCTTCCTGCGACTGGGTGGCCGGATGGGGTCTGGACTCGGCGGGCTGTCGGGGTGGATGGACCCAAGGCCTGGCTGTGGGGAGGGCTCCCTGCTGCTGTCCAAGCTGGCGTAGGGGTGGGACTCCGAGCTGCTGGGGGAGGCCAGGCCCCCAGAGCACAGCGGATCATAGCAGGGGGATGGCAGGAGCCGATCGCTGGGCCATGAGACTCCAGACAGGGTCCTGGGCCCTTGATTGGTGGTGGAAGAAGAGGAAGTTTATCAGCCATTACCCAGCATGGGGTAAAGAGTGGTCAGATGTCTGTCCTAAGACATTCTTTCTGTCTTTGGGCTATTGCCTCCCAGGCTCTTCCCTGAGAGAGTAACCAAAGACCACAGGAGGTGAAGTAGAGATTATGTCTTGGCTTCAGTTCATGCCATACCTCAGCTCACAAAAGAACATACCCCTCTCTGAAGGTCTCACCAAGATCCATGAAGGATCATCCCCATAGGTCTCAGGCAAGGGTCTTGAGGTACCACCCCTGCCCAGCAAGCCTCAGACACACAGGAGGATCTTAGGAAGTGGGAGGATCTGCCCTCCCGCCCCACCGCCATTTTCTCAGTAGTGGAGACCAAGGCAAGTACTCTGTCAGTCAGTTATAGCTCCAGACCCCTTTATCCACACTTAAAAATTTTATTCTTTTGTCCGGGCAATAGTGGCGCACAGCTGTAAGCCCAGCACTCATGTGGCAGAGACAGGCGGATCTCCGTGAATTTGAGGCCAGTCTGATCTACAAAGCAAATTCCAGGACAACTAGGGCTGTTACACAGAGAAACACTGTCTCCAATATATATAAATTTATACGGAGTCTCACATAGCTCAGGCTGGCCTGGAACCCCCTACGTAGGTTGAAGATGACTCTTGCCTCCATTTCCTGGGGTCTCCACCACAGGTGTGCTCCCCCACACCCACCCTTGTGTGGTTCTGGGAATGGATCCAGGACCTCATGTATGCCAAGCAAATACTCTGCCAACAACCCCGGACCCCACTTTCTTAACATTTTGAGGTGGGGTCTCGATAAGTTGTCCAGGCTAGCCCTGCACTCATTCTGTAGCCCAGACGGCTTTGAACTATGATCCTCCTGCCTCAGATCCCGAGTAGCTAAGATGACTGTGTTATAGGCATAGCTGGTCTTGCTTAGACTGCAGAGAAACTATCTTCCCAGCTCTGCTATTCATGCAGCAAGACATGCAGTTTACAGTGTGTTTGAGAGCCACACGCTAACTTGAGGACTCGCTTGGGGGAACACTCTGCTGTTCCGGGTCACCAGCCAGGGTGAAGACCACAAAGGACAAATGAGGGACCGGGACAAGCCCACCTTGATGACCTATTGTACATGCACAGAGATCTCTGGGTTTCCCTAGGACCCAGCTGCATAGCCTCTAGGGGGTGTGTCTGGGAGCAGGAATGACATACGGACAGCCAGCTAGAAGGACCCTCAGGACCAGAGGGTGGCTGAGGCCATACCTGCTGTGCCTACCAGGCTGGGGACTGGCGGAGATGCCCGGGATTTGGACACGGTTCCTATCTTCCCTTTGAAGCTGCTGTTCAGTCGCGACTCAAGCTCCGCGTAGACGGCGGACATCTGGTAGGCAACGGAGACGGGTCTGATCAACGGGACCATGCACGGACAGTTTGCCCTAGCTGCTGGGAAACTTTGATCAGGATTTCCTACATGCTGGCTACCAGGGCCCATGATCATCAATTACATCTGGAAGAAGACAGAGAGGCCTCACCATTTTGGGGTTGGGGGTCTCCGGAAGGGATGTGCCGTCACCAGCCTGCCGCTCGCCTGGGATCAGAGGTAGAGGCATCTCAGGGCATTCACCAGGACCTGCCAGGAAGGTGCCATGGAGACCTCATTATCCCTTCCTGAGCTCTGCAGCTCAGTCCAGACCTGCAGTCAGCGCTCAGCCTCGCTATTCCCCAGGTTCCAGACTCCTTGTCGTGATCGTTAACCCTGGTGGTCAGCTCGGTTGGAACTGGAATCAGCTGCGTCCCCCTTTGGGCAGGTCTCTGAAGGTACTGCCTGGAAGGGAACACTCCCCTGGAGTGGGCAGGACCTTCCTGCAGCAGCGCAAATAGAAGGAGATCTGATGGGAAAGTTTGCCTGCCTTCCTTCCCTCCTTGCTGGTGAGTCTATCCGCTCTGCCGCTGCCGCTGTTGCTATCAGAAACCACATTTTTCAGGTTCTCAGTGTAGATGGAGCAGTAGCTATGTGGAATCCTGTGGGCCTTCAGGCACTAAACTGGGACCTAGAACTGATGCCTCCAGCTCATAGACTGAGCAGCTAATGGATGCCCAGCCTCTCCAGCATGCAGAGGGCCATTGCTGGGCCACTCAGCTGTTACCATGGAAGCCAATCTAACACATCCTCTTTGTGATCTACGTTCATTGTGTGGGCTCTGTCCCTCTAGAAAACCCTAACTAATACTCATTGTTCTGGTGACTCCGATGTACAGGAGAGGAAAGCAGCCCCGGTTTTTCTCCATGGGGTGGGGCCTCACCACAGCTGAGGCTGGCCTCCAGGCCCTGGGAGCGCAGGCTACGGCGGCACATGGAAGAAGCTCTCTGGGAACTCCGTGGTTGTGGCTCCGGCGTGGGCTCCGGTGTGGACTCTGACTCCAGGTCCAGTGAGGATTCAGGTTCTGTGGTGGGACAGGCAAGGTTTGGCATGCCACCCTTGAACTGTCAGCCTCCGCAGCAAGGAAGGTGAGGGAAGAAGTGACCACCACCATATGTGACCACTGGACCCTGGGGCCTTCCTGCCTTGTGCCAGGATAACGCTACAGGTTTTCTTAGGTCATGCTGAAGATGAAACCCAGTACCTTGTGCATGCTCGGAAAGAGTTCTACCACTGAGCCACACCCATCCCCTCACTGGGGGATTCTAGGCAGG
>NW_004949125.1:3156025-3159030 GCF_000317375.1 Microtus ochrogaster | reverse complement strand
AAAACAAAACAAAGAGAAGCAGCTGAAGGATGGAAAGCCTAGTGGAGGCTGATGCTGTTTCCAACAGGGCTCTGGGTCCATGCTTCTGGGTCCCAACACCCTGTGCTTATCCCTGGCTTACCGACACCCAATAGAACTCGTCAGGCAAACTGAAAATGTTCTGGACACATGCTGCCCTTCTGGGGACCCTGCGTTTCATGCTAAAAGCCCTTAGCCCTCCTCAATCCTCCAAGCTGTAGGAAGTGGGTACCGTGAAGGGGAAGCAATAGCAAATGTGGCTGCAGAGTGTCTGTAGCATGTAGGTCACAGGACACTATGCTCACCCAGTACTTATGTGGGTTCCCATACTTGCATAGCAAGTACTTACATCACTAATTCTTCTCTTCAGCCCCAAGCGCAGGGATTTTTAGGCACATGGGGGACATACTCTAACAGTGTAGGTATCAGTGGAACAATGAATGAGGTTGTGTGTAGCTCAGCGGCCCCCTGCGTGTGTGCTTGTGCACTGGAGTCTACCAGCCAAGGTGATCTGACCACGGGGCCATAATCCAGGTGACATGTACTGATGAATTTGTAAACGGTGAACAGGATGCATGAATTCAAAATTGTTTATATGTGTATATGTGTGTATGAATATTTGCATGTGTGTGTTTGTGTGCACATGTGGAGGGCAGAGGTGCTTCTATCACACTCCCCTTTATATATTGAGGCAGGGCTTCTCTCTTGAACCCAGAGTTTGTCATCCATTTTGCTAATCTAGATAACCAATGTGCTTCAGGGGTCCCCTATCCCCCACCTACGGAGTGTTAGTATTATAGGTGGTCGTCCTCACCTAGCTGGCTGTAACATGGGTCCTGGGAATCTGAACTCTAGTCCTCCTACTTGTTCAATAAATTCTTTTACTACTGAGCCATCCCTAACCTCTTGTTTTGATTCCGAGACAAGGTCTCACTATGGGCTACTGTGGTAGTTTTGATGAAAAACGGTCCCCATAGGCTCATAGGGTGTGGCACTATTAGGAGGTGTGGCCTTGTTGGAGTAGGTGTGGCTTTGTTTAAGGAAGTAAGTCACTGGGGGTGGGCTTTAAGGTTTTAAATGCTCAAGCCCAGCCTAGCATTACTCTCTTTTCCTGTGGCTTGCAGATCCAGATGTAGAACTTGCAGCTACCTCTCCAGCACCATGTCTGTCTATGTGCCACCATGCTCCCTGCCATGACGATAATGGACTAAACCTCTGAACTGTAAGCCAGTCCCAATTAAATGTTTCCTGTATAAGAGTTGCCATGGTCATGGTGTCTCTTCACAGCAATAGGAACCCTAACTAGGACAGCTACATTGTGAGTCTCAGCTGACTCCAAACTTAGAATCTTCCTGCCTCAGCCTCCCCACGTGCTGAAGTTACAGGCCTGAGCCACCATGCCTGGCCATGGATTCTCCAACAAAGACAGGGCTATAGTTCAGTGGGAGAGCACTCGGTTAGTATGGGCAAGACCCTGGGTTCCGTCACCACTGATGTAACCTGGCTGAGGTGACATACGCCCCAAATCCCATCACATGGGAGATGGAGGTGGGGGGATTAGGAGTTCAAGGCCTGCCTGGGCTACACATGAGTTTGAGGTCAGCTTGACTGTGTGAGACTCTGTTTGAGAGAGGAGAGAGGAAGAGGAGGAAGTAAAGGAAAGGATGAAGAAGTGAGCACTTTCCACTTATGCTGTGCTTGCTGCATGAAGGACGAACTGGGCACGCACAATCCTCCCAGCCAAGCTCTAATGTTGAGTATGTATCTGCCAGACACTGGGCATGGGGGCATATTATGTGAAGGCCAGACCTCTGGGAGTCAGGGCAGCTGGCAGCCACCCCCAGGGACTGCTTACCTGTCATGGCCGTGTAGCCCAGGAAGCATGCGATCTTCTCCTGACACAGCTCCTGCTCTTCGTAGGTCAGCAGCTGGTAGAGGAACTGCCAGAGGACCTGCTTAGCAGGTGTGTCCAGAACAGGGTACACGTCCACGATGAGGGTGTCAATGTTCCTGCAAGGGGGTGTGCAGAAGCAGGGAGCTCATCACTGGGGGTGTGGATGAGGTGGTGGTTTCAGACCCTGGAATTCAGCTCACGCCTCGACCCCCACCCTTGAAGGATAGAGCAGAGAGGACAGGAAAGCAGTCTCCAGAGGCAGTCGGCTCTGATTCAAATCCCAGTTTGGGCTGGGAATGTTAGCTCATTGGCGGAGTGCTTACCTAACATACTCAGGGTTCTGGGTTCATTTCCCAGCACCACCATCAAAAAAAAGTAAGAGTCAAATCCCAGCTTTGCCATTTACCAACTAAGTGACCTTTCTCAAGCAACTTAACTTCTTTTCTTTTGCAAAATTGGAGCTAAAAATAATATCTAGTGGAGCGCAGAGATGGCTCCTCAGGTAAAGGTGTTTGCCACCAAACTCACTGACTCCTGTGGGCACCGTGGCGTTCATGACCCCCATATTCAATAAGTTAGTAAGTAAATAAAAAAATGTTTTTTAAAAGAAAGATTGGGGGATGAAGATGAAGGAGCATGTCACAGAAAGTTGTTGGTATTCCTTTTACATGTGATAAGGTTCCAACATTCACCATGGTGACGGTTACATATATTTGCAAGGATACCAAAACCACCAAACCACTGAACTGAACAATTTGATGAATGAACTGTGGCCAGAGAGATAGAAGGCTCAGTGATTAAGATCATTTGTGCTGTGGGGCAGTGGTGGTGCATGCCTTTAATTCCAGCACTCTGGTGGCAGAGGTGGGCAGATCTCTGTGAGGTCAAGGCCAGCCTGGTCTACAGAGGGAGTCGCTAGACAGGCAGGGCTACAAGGAGAAATCCTATCTCCAAAACCAAAATAAATAAATAAATAAAGAAATAAATAAATAAATAAATAAATGAGCATTTGTGATGCTAATGCAGAGGACCCAAGTCCAGTTCCTGAGACCTACCTATCAGCTCACAAACGACGCCCTCTTTTGGCCTGTGT
>NW_004949125.1:3152404-3155663 GCF_000317375.1 Microtus ochrogaster | reverse complement strand
AAAAAAAATTCCAGGGGGCTGAGTGCAAACTGGTGAGGTTTCCTGATTGGCGTCCCATTAACTGTTTCTGTCTGCCTCAATCCACAGAAACGTCTGTATTTGCCCAAGGTGTCAGAGTCCAGATTTAGCTGGGCAGAGTGGCAGTGATTTTTAGTTTCAGCACTGAGGAGGTCAAGACAGGGTGATCTCTGTGAGTTCTAGCCCAGTCAGCTGCTACAGAGCAAGACCGGGTCTCAAAAGTAAATAAAGGAATAAATTTAAAGGGTGGGGTTTGTTCTAGGGCACCTCAACTCCCTTGATACTAGCTATTGCCTTTTTAGAGCCTTCTCTCCCCAAGGAGGGTGAGGAGGCACAGGCATGAGGACCAGGATTGCCAGTTTTAGATGGGACTTGGCTGGGGCCCAAACGGGTTAGGTCCCTACTGCTATGCCCAGGGCACCTGTGCTGGAAGAAGCTCTCAAGAGCCCGACAGATTCCATAGCGCTCGGGAGGAGTGAGGAGGTGGTCCAGCTGCTGACTGAAGGTCCTCCCTTGGACTCGGATACTGGAAGGCAGGATATCTGCCACCCACTGCAGCGAGGTGAGAGCCGATGACCGGGTCGGGGAATCCAAAGAATCTGAATCTGCGGGAGACCAAGGCATGGGGAGGTACGGGTGACCTGGAGTCACCAGGTTAGGTGCAGTTTCCCAGACCCCTGGGGTCAGCAGCCTTCTGAGCTGGGGCGTGCAATGTGTTGGAAAGGCCACCTTTGTGGCACTGAACAGCATTGAACGCCGTGCGTTTGGCTCTATAGCACCCTCTGGCGGCGCTCCTGGGAAGCGACCAACACAGTACTGGGAAATGTATGGCTTAATAGTCTCACCGCTAGCAAAAGGGACCGGTCCTTCCTCTACCACCAGCGTGGGCATTGCGCCACTGCCTTGCAACATGGACACCACCTTGTCGTGGGAACAGTTCCTGCAAAGGAGATGGCCCATGAGGACCTGACAAGTGATGTCTGTCCATCATGTAGTGGTCACCCAGCAAATTACTGTTCATTCGGGACTAGCCAGAACCCTAACTTTCACATAAGTTAGGGTCTTGTGCAGTAGACGCCCCAGGCATTCGACAGTTTGGTCTGCAGATGCCCTGGGCTTGGCATTCCTGGCCATAGAAGGAGCTATTTCCAAGACTCCCCTCCAGAGCAAGAAATAATTGGTCTTTTCCATTCTGTGTTCTCAACACGTAGCTGTAATATTTTCAGTTGGAAGGATGGATTCAAGTGGAACCCTCAGTACTGGGTGAGCATGGTATAATCCCAGCATTTGGGGAGCTGGGGCAAGAGTATTGGAAGAACTTGCATAATTTGAAGCAGTCTGAACTATATAGCAAGTCCAAGTTGCCTGGACAACTAAACAAGACCTTGTCTCAAAACAAAGAACTTAAAAAGGGGTGGCTTGGTAGCTCACACCTGCAGTCCAGCACTCATTGGAGGCAGGTGGATTTTCATGAATTCAAGACAAGTCCGGGCTATATAGCGAGTTCCAAACCAGCCTCAGATACAGAGTGAGGCACTGTCTAAAAAGAGAAAAATCTTAAATAAAGGGCTGAGGATGTAGCTCTGTTTGCCTATCCCAGGGTCTTGTGTTCAGTTCCCAGTATGACAGGAAAACAATAGCCTCAGAGGACGGTGGGTAAGCACAGGAGACATGAGCCATAGGACAGAAGTCATAAAGAGATTACGGCCTCTGTTAGTGTCCCAAGAGGCCAAAAGTCTTGGGGACGGCTCATCCCCAAGATCACAAGACTGCTCACCTCATGTCCAGTCCATTGAGGAAGAGGATCCGGTCACCTGACTTGAGGGACGCATTTTCAGCTGGGCTGCCTGGAGAAGAGCGAAGGTATAGTCAGCTGACCACCTCATAGTGGAACTGTATGGGACTCGCCTCTCTCTGCCCCACTGTGTGAGCCAAATAACCATTCTTCAATTTTGTGGGCGATAAGAGAGACTTGGGGCTGTCTAGATGGTTTAGGGAGCCAGAAAGTTCACGTGACTATCTGAGTTTGCTCCCTGAGACCCATGTGGCAGAGAGAATTGACTCCTACAAGCTGTCCTCTGACCTTCTTACACACACACACTCCGGATGACAGATGTGTGCTCCCATCCCTCCTCCTCAAAATAAATTAGTGTAGTTTATTTTATTTTATTTTTTTTGTTTTTCGAGACAGGGTTTCTCTGTGGTTTTGGAGCCTGTCCTGGCACTAGCTCTTGTAGACCAGGCTGGTCTCGAACTCACAGAGATCCGCCTGCCTCTGCCTCCCGAGTGCTGGGATTATAGGCGTGCGCCACCACCGCCCGGCAAATTAGTGTAGTTTAAAAGAAGAGAAATGAGCTTTAGATACAACCGAGGGACAGAAAAAGACTCACCTGCAATCATGCATTTCACATGCAGACCAGCCAATCCACAACCCTGAGCATGCACCTCACACAGACCAACCAATAAGCATGCATTTCATGGCGACCAACCAATCCACAACCCACACCCTGAGCACCTCCTCTAGGGAGTGTGCCCCAGTAGGCCACTGTCCACCTGCCTTCAGCAGCTTGAGGCTAGGAACCAGGCAGCGAGAAGAGCAACAGCCTCTAAACCCAAGAGCCCATGGGCATTGTTCAAAATCACAATGATGATTAATACTGCCAGCTGGACAGAAGTTAGAATCACTTAGGGGCAGGCCTCCAGACACACCTACGGGGTTATCTAAACTAAAGTTAGCCTCTGAGAAGGCGAGAGAATGTCTTCATCATGGTAACCCATGTGGGGAGACCCCTTTTAGCCATCAGCAGAGATGTTCCCCGGGTGGGGAGGCTGGGCTGCCTAAAACAGAGAAGGCGAGCCAAGCACTAGCATTTACCACTCCCTGCTGGTTTCCCCCTTTCATTTCCATGCGTGTGCATGTGGCATGCATGTGTGTGCAAGTGTTTTCGTGTGTGTAGGTGGATGTATATGTATATGTGTGGCTGGGTGTGCATGCATGTGTAGGTGTGTCTGTAGAAGCCAGAGATGTCATCCTCCACTGATCTTCCACCTTGTTCACTGAGGCAGGGCTCTCAATCAAACCCGGAGCTCATCCATGTGGCTGGCTGGCCAGCCAGCTTGCTCTGGGAGTCCCAGCAGGCTGCCATCCCACCCAGTATTTTGTATGGGTTCTGGAGATCCAAACTCCAGTTCTCATGTCTATTCAGCAATCGCTCTAACCATTGGGCCAATTCCTCAGCCC
>NW_004949125.1:3148148-3152257 GCF_000317375.1 Microtus ochrogaster | reverse complement strand
AGAGGAGAGAGAGAGAGAGAGAGAGAGAGAGAGAGAGAGAGAGAGAGAGCGCTACCACGGGGTTTTTCACTTCATCCCTGATCTTAGACACTCAGGGCAACCTGTCTATCCCTCACCAGGCAGGACAGATTCAATCCAGACCGGTCCATGGCCGCGCAGAGTGAAGCCGAAACTCTTGTTGCCCTTGTAGACTCGAACAGTCCTAGGGGAAAGGATGGGATGGGGTTGGAAGTGAGTGACCTTCTCCGTCTCACCCTGGGGACATTAGACCAGAGCTCAGGAAGCGGATGACTCACGTCCCTGTCCTTCCAGATGCCCACGGCACAAGTCTCCTATCCAAGCTAGCGCACGATCGGGAGGTGTCTCTTCTTATTACCTGCGCCCTACATACCTGCGAGGGCCCCCAGGGCCGGTGCGGCCGCCCAGCAGCGAGGCTGCCTTGCGCGGGGGCGGCTCATCAGGACGGCGCGGAGCGGCGCTGGCGCGCGTGGACACTAGGAGGCGCTCGGGACGCTCCTCACTGCGGCTTCGGCGCAAACGCTGCGCGCCCTGCGCCCTCCGAGCGCGGCACAGCTTGCCCAGCAGACCCTGAGACACCACCTCGTCGAAGCGTGCCCGATGCTTCTTGGGGATGAAGATCCTGCTAAGCGAGGGCCGCAGTCAGGCGCGGCCCCTGGCCACATCCCAAAGGCGCCTCCTAGTGGATCTCCTGTCCCTTCCCAGGGTTAACCAGAGAAATTCTCACTCTCCCCTTTGGTGAACAGACTTGCATTCCCAGCTGTCGGAGACCTGGTCACATGACGGCTCAGCAGGTGGAAGCACGTGTTGTCAAGACTGAAGACCTGTGTTCGATTCCCTGGGACTCACGTGGGGGACTGAGAGAACTGACTATCCTAGATGACGTCAGGAGTGCGGTGTCACCCCACCTTGGGCAAGCCGCACAACCCTAACCTTTGTGGGGCCTTCTTTCTCCCAAAGCAGTCTATGGAGTATTCCAGTTCCTGCCTGTCTCTTGGTTCTCTCCCTCTCTCCTCTCGTGCACTTGTATCTAGCAGGTCAAGCCCTGACTGATACTCTCCTTCTGTTCCCGGCTTATTTTCAGGTGACTGCTAGGGAAAACTACATCCGCTCTCCGCGGCATGTCTGACTTCCTCCGAGAATCCTCACACCTGCCGTTCTCCTGCTTGCTTCTCTGCCCTCAACTGTGAAGGCAATTACCACCTCCAAGCTTTTGGCTCTGCCTGGGCTACTCTCCGTCCCCACCCCACCCCCTGCCGCCGCTTTAATCTTTTTAAAAGAATGTTTTTTATTATTTTTTATGTGTGTGTGGGTGTTCCCAGTTCCCTGCGTGTATTTAGTAAACCTTTGCCCATTTGTCCCTGCCAGATACTAGGGGCTCAACTGTGAAGGTCTGTGAAGACGTCATCCTGCAGGTGGCGGGAGAAGACAGCCTCCATGAAGCATCCAGACCCTGGGATGAATCCTTGGTGCCTGTAATTCTAGGAGCTCTCCAAAGCCTGATTTTGTAGCTGGGCCGAGCGGGCCACAATGACCGGAAAGGATTTGGCCCTTGAGAAGGAAGGGCGGGTGTGTGTCTGTGAGTGATCCAATCCCATCCCCACACAACAGCTTCCGCTAACACCTTGGTGGACTTACTGATCCACTGCAGAAGATTCCGAGTCAGACAGAAATCTGTAACTTTCCAGGGTGACACAGCTGGCCTCTGACACAGCTGGAATTAGGGCTCACCGACACTAGCAAGCACTTGCGTCCTGGCTGTGCCCCAAGGCTCCCTTCCCTCTTCCTTGTACCAGGAGCCAATGCCAAGGACAAGATGGGGAGTCAGGAGAGAGGAGAGGAGGGAAGAGATGGACCGGCATGCAGCTGAGGTACCCCTCTCCTGAACTTGCTCTGTGGCTCTGGCAGCCTCAGTGAGGCTGGTTAAGAAGGCTCACTGGGCAGAATGAACTCCCTGGTAGGACAGAAGGCAAGTAGATTCTTCAGAAGGGCTCCTGCTAGCCCCGCCCCCAGGGAGTTCTGCTTCCAATTGGATACTCCAGGTGACCAGGAGGTCTCCTTAGCCTGACACTTCTATCTGTCTGCCACACAACCCTCTCCTTATCCTCCCGCCGCATGTCCTGACAAAGGACACAGACCCTTCACCTCATACCCTCGACCTCAGCCCCAAGTTCTGCAAGGCAACAGGCCCAGCTTCTAATCTGGGCAGGAGTCAGATGCCCAGCTCAGTTCCACATCCGACGCCAAGTAAAGTCCTGCTTGCCAGGTGGGCACCAGGCTGAATCACAAGCTGGGGAGGTGGAGGGACTGGCGGCTAGTTCCCTGCTTGGCGTCCTGGAGCACGGGCCAGAGGCCAAGGCCGCCTGCTGAGCCAGACACCCTTCCTGGCTGGCATGAACGTTCCCTGCGTCTCCATCACTGTCTGCCCCAGCCACCCAAGTCTTGGCACTGTTGTAGGTTAATTAAAGCAGGCACAGCCAGATGCAGTGGGGCCAAATTCATTATAGGGACAGATTATTGCCTTTTTGACTGTGGCAGCCCAGCAATGGGCCTCTAAGGCTCTTATGCCCTTGCGATACCAACAGGCCTTCCTGAGTTCCCAGGGTTCTTCCTGGGAGTCACAGTATAGAACCTTCCACTGGGTCAGTTCTGCTACCAGAACCTCCCCTAGGGTCCTCTCTTTCCTGTGTGTATTCTATCCTGGCCAAGCTTTCTTCAGCTAGCACTTGATCTGAGAACAGGTGGGGACAGGGGTAGGGGCCTCAGAGGCTGCAATCGGCAGTTCCCTACAGTGGAAAGGTCTCTGCCTTCCAAACTCAGAACTTGATGCTATGCGCTAGGTTCTCATCCAGAGCACGCGACAACCCCGTTCTTGGTCCTCTGTCCCGTCCCTTGAGTCGATGCAGGGAGGTTGTCTTTTTAATCCTAGCCTTTCACTTCACCCCAACTCCTCGGGTTTTGCGCGGGTCCTGGGTACCCAACATCTAAACCTCACCACCCACATAACCATCAGTTTATTCCTATTGTCCCCCGTTTCTGGACTCCGCCCAGTCTCGATGGGTTGCCTACCCAGGACAGGGAACCCCCCCCCCCGATGTCCCAGCCCCCTCTCCCAACCTCAAGTTGGGTGAATGCGGGCGCAGGGTTCCCAGAGGCGCATAACGCGATGGGGAAGCTACCTAAAGTGCCGAGAGAAGCCCTGGTCCTTCCCCATCTGGATCCACGAGGGCGGTGCGGCAGGTGCGCACCGGGTAGCGGGTGGCGGAGCCCGCGATGACAGAAAGGGCACCCGCGACTCCACGCGTCTTTGCCTGGAGAACGTGCATGGCCCCTCCCGGCCAGTCCCGCATGGTGGCCCGATGCCCGCCCCTTCTTGGTGGCTCCGCCCAGCTCCGCCTTTTCTCTCTCCGCCCTAGTACCCTTAACTAGCTGGTGCTCCCGAAGGAGTGGAGATCCCGGTGCTTCCAGGCTGTTAAGCTCCTTCCTTTGGCTCTCTACTCTGTCCCTCTTCAGGAGTCTTGCCTGGGACATCACTCGCACACTGAGTCCCCCTTACAGTGGTTGCAACACTCTGCCACGGCCAATACCTTTTAGAAGAGTCCCCTTTTGTAGTACCTGGGAAGGTAGAGGACTTCGAGGGAGTTGGCCACTGTTGGAAATGCCCTCCCTACGTACCCAAGGGAAGTTAGAGAGGAGGAGGAGACCTTGAATGCCGAGGCCAGGGCCAGAGAGTACACTCCAGAGCAGTGGGTGGTCATGATAGGCTTTATGAATTCGAGGGGAGGCGGAAGAACCCAGAGGTTTTGAGGTCTTGGTACGTCCAGGGAGGGGAACGACGCTGGGAGCTAACCCAGAAAAAGGTGTAGGATAGGACAAGAGGGTAGATTTTTTTCCCCCACCAGTACTGGACTCGAGCAAAGATTTAACACATGCTACTTAAGTACCGCCGCATTACATCCCCAGGACTTTTTTCTTCTTATTTTAAGACAGACTCTCACGAAGTTCCTCAGGCTGGTTTTGAACTCGCTTTAATCCAGACTGGCCTGGAATCCTTCCCTCTCCCTTTGCTTTCCCCTCCCCTCCCTTTCTCT
>NW_004949125.1:3138916-3147578 GCF_000317375.1 Microtus ochrogaster | reverse complement strand
GCTCCTGCCTAGAATCCCCCAGTGAGGGACTGGGGTGTGACTTGGGGTAGAGCTAGAATCTACCAAGGGAGGGGCTAGTGCACAGCTCCACGGTAGAGGGCTTCCCTAGCAAGAGCAAAGTCCTATGTTCAATCCCCAGTCCTGAAAAACAAAACAAAAATAGCAGCAGGGCATGCTGCCCCCTGACACCTCAGTCCCCTCCACCCATTCTTGGCCCCACCGCACAGTCATAAGCTCTCAGAGCTATTTCTCTTCAGCGGCAGCGGCAGTGGCAGCAGCAGCAGCAATGGTGGCAGCAGCACCACCTATACCTCCTCATACCCTGTCTCCCTTGCCCTTCCCCATGCCTGACGAGTCTCATCCTGAGCACAGCCCCTGACAGCAGGCCCATGACTGTCCCATCATGACAGACGCACTCATGGTGTTACTTGCCAGTGTCATTGTCCAGTCACTCCTAAAGGCTATAAAATTGTCCACTGGGCTGACGACAGGGAAGATGAAGGCACCGGATGAATGGTTATGCTGCAGTCTGGACATGCTGTCTCAGGGCCAGGCCACTGCCGTCACAGAGAAATCCCCAGATAGGGTGGCAGTGGTGGGGGCATTTGGCCAGGTGACTCCAGACAGCAGGGTGTAGACACCGGGGAACAGGCTGTATGTGGACCGATCTACCACACCCACCTCCGCAAAAGAGCATTGCCATCTAGAACGATCATTCTCAACCCTCTACCCTTTGAGGACATTTGGCACTATCTCAAGACATTTTTTGGCTGTCACAAAATGACAGCTGGGAGAAGGATGTGCTGCTGGTGCTAGCAGTAGAGGCTAAGGCTTCCACACGGCCTGTGTGCATGGGACAGCTCCCAGGCACAGAGAAATTGTGGAACCCCAAAGTCGCATTGTGGTGTGCATGTGTGCCTTATGCACGCTTGCATGAATGTGGGCGTATATGCAGAGTGTGCATGCACTTATGTGCTTTTTGCATGTGGAGGGCCGAGGCTGATATCCAGCTCATGGTCCATCCCTCTTCCACCTTGCTCATTAAGGGAGGGTCTCTCAATCAAACCCAGAGCTTATCGATAAGGCTAGTTTTGCTACCCTGCTTGCTCTGGGGAATCCTCGGCTCTGCCTTCTGAGCTGAAATTACAGATGAACGGTTAACATGGGCTTTGGGGATCTGAACTCTGGTTCACATGCTCATGCCAAAGGCACCCAAGCCACTGAGCTGCTTTCCCTACCATAATGTATAAATATTTTTATTTTTTCTTTTGAGACAGGGTGTCTGGCTGGTCTCAAACTCATAGAGATCCACCTGCTTCTGCCTCCCCAGCACTGAGATTAAAGGTGTGCGCTACCATAAATGGTTTTGTTTTATTTTGTTTATTTGAGAAAGGGTCTCATTATGTAGCTCTGACTGACCTGAAACTCATCAAGTAGACCAGGCTGTCCTCAAATTTACAGAGACCTGCCTGCACTCTGCTTGAGAGTGCTGGGACTAAAGACATGCCATTATGGCAGGCTTTGCTTATTTTTTTAAAGATTTATTTATTTATTATGTATACAACATTCTTCCTCCATGTATGCCCACACGCCAGAGGAGGGAGCCAGATCTCATTACAGATAGTTGTGAGCCACCATGTGGTTGCTGGGAATTGAACTCAGGACCTCTGGAAGAGCAGCCAGTGCTCTTAACCACTGAGCCATCTCTCCAGCCCTGAGTTTGTTTATTTTTAAATGTTTGTGTGTGTGTGACGCCTTTGCCTGAGTGTGCATGTGGAGGTCAGAGGTCAATACGAATGTCTTCCTCAACTCCTCTCTACCTTATTTTCCTTCAGACGGGCTCTCTCACTAAGCATGGAGTGGACTGATTAGGCCAGACAGGAAGACCAGCGGACCCCAGGGATCCTGTCTCTGCCTCCCCAACACTGGGATCACAGGCTGCGCCACTACACCTGGCTTTTACATGGATGCTGAAGAGCCGAACTCGGGTCCTTGTGTTTTTTACAGGAAGCACTTCACACATTAAGCTGTCTCTGTGGTTATAGCACATAAATATTTGTGTGTGGCACAGGGGATCACACCCAGGCCTAGGGCATACTAGGAAAGAACTCTACCACAGGACTATCTTCTGTTTGTGATTTCTTTTCTTAGTGATGAAGTCTCTTTATGTAGCCCAGGCTGGCCCTGACCCCCATATGTAGACTCCAACTTGCAACCTTACCTCAGCGCCTTGAGTACAAAGTTTTACTAAACGTGTGCACCCCCACGTTTGGCTTCAAGGCATCATGGTGTCATTGACACGGGGGTCCCTCTCCACCTCCAGGCCTCCAGCTACCCTCCTCCCCTGCTTATACTCAGTGCAATTCACTTATAGGGCATCCTACCCAGAATCCTGCTGGAAGCACGTAGGATAAACCCTATTTACCAGACAGTCTCTGGAGGTCAATTCACTTGTTCAGGGTTGCACCATCGGTGAAGGGAAATTCCAGATCACACCACCTCAGCCATGCCAGTGGCTTTATACTCTACCTGCCTCTTCCTCCCCTCCCCCAACAGATACATCCCCACAACTGCTCTTCCTGTTCCCTCCTGGACACATCACACTTTCCAAACTGCCTGTCCTGTCCTAATTAGAAAGTCATTTTACCACCTAATCAGACTGAGATTCCTTGGGGGACAGACCCAAATTAGGCTCCGAGTAGCAGCAAGAAGTGCTGTTGTAAGGGGACACGATGCCTTTGCAATCTGTGGCCACAAACCCGGACACATCCCAGGCCTTGACTGCCCTAAATGATGGCCATTCACCCTGTATTTATATCAAGTACTTAAAGTGTGATTAATGAGAGCCAGATAAACTGTATACAAATTGGGCAGTTTTTATGGTAGCCCAGGCTGGACTGAAACTTGTTATGTAGCCTAGGATGATCTTGGACTTCTGTGCCTTCTACTTCTCCCTCTCTAACGTTGAGATGTAGGCCTACACAAATATTCCCTGTTTTGTTTTGTTTCCCTGTACAGTTTGAGTGTCCTAGAACTCGCTGTGTAGAACAGGCTGACCTTGAACTCCTAGAGATCCGCCTGTCTCTGCCTCCCAAGTGCTGAATGTTGGGATTAAAGGTGTGCACCACCACTGACCGGCCACCATCCCTGGTTTTATGCAGTGTTGGGAACTGAACCCTGGGCCTTGCTGTGTAACCCAGGTTAGCCACAAACTTGCAGGGTTTTTTCCCTCAGCCTCCCAAGTGCTGGGGTTGTGTGGTCATCCAAATTTATAAAAAATACATCCATATCAATAACCATATGTACTTAGTGGCTACTGTGGAAGAGGGTTCAGGGTCGTGGTCTCACTCCACAGCTCTTCTCTCCTCTGCTGGGGCCACTGCTGTCACCCCCAACTCTACCCCCCTCCCCATCACAGGCCACTCTTCTGTGTTCCGAGTGGCTCCTAACCTCCTCGGAAAAATTATTTATTTATAGCCAGGGACTTGATAAGTTACCCAGGCTGGCTTTGAACTTGTGATCTGCCAGCTTTAATCTCCCAAGTAGCTGAGATTTCAGGTGTGGTTCTAAAGAAAACTCTCGCATATACACACATGCACACACATACCATCCATCATCATCATCATCACCTACCACCCTTTGTCTATTCATCCTCCTGTTTGAAGCCTTGGTTTTCTGTCATGTGGGCTTCCTGGGCCAGAACAGTGATTCCCCATTGTCCTTGTTCAACGGCAGGCTAGGGAGCCCCTGCTCTTGCCTTGAGACTAGGTGCTTGGTGTTGAACTCGTCTTGGTGACTGACTTTTGTGTCCCCAGGACTCACTTCGGGGACCCCTCTGAGACCCAGCTTTCTAAGCTGGAGTGCTGACACCTGCTGAGTCCCTGCCCTGATTGCAGGAGTCTGGGTTAGCAATGCCTCTGCACTTGGGTCTCAGAATTAGCTAGGGAGGCTGGTATGCTTTCTCGTCCCTTCTGAGACTTCTCCAAAAGACTGCACTCAAATCCGCAACAACCAAGAGCTCATCACACAGTGGGGACGTTGGCAGCTGGCCAGCTCCAGGAGGGAGGAGGGAGGAAATGTAGAGTGGTTGGGAGGTGGTGGCGGTGGGGAGGCGTTGTCTGAAAGCCCCTCTGCCACGTTACCCTCCTTTCGAAGCCCAGCTGGGCGCCGCCCCCTCCTCCAACAACCTCCCCAATTTTCCTGTCGCACTTGACACCCGCTGGCAGCATAGGGTTTCAATTCATCCTCCCAGTGGCGCCCCAGGGAAGCAGCGGGCAACCGGGGCATCCCGGAGTGTCCAGGGGTTCCCGCTTTTTCCAGGCTCTAAAGCTAGACCACCTCCTCCCTTCCTGATCTTCAGCTGACAGGGGCCTGTCGACCGCTTGGGGAGGAAAAGCAGCCAGCAGAGAGGCAGCCGCCGCTGCCGCTGTCCCAAGAGAGGTGGCGGAGACAGAAGCCCCGCAGCAGCAGCACCGAGATAAAACCAGGAAATCTGAGCAATTCTCCAGCTGAGTCTGACCTGGAGACAAACGCACCAAGTTCCCTGGGGACCGTCGCGTCCCCCAGCAAGCCCAGCCCTCATAGAACTGGGCAGAACCGAGCTCTGCCTGTCACCTCCCCAGGAAGTCCTCAGCCCCCTGCATCAGCTCCGAGACAAATTCCGCCCTAGAAATAACTTTTTTTTTTCCTATTCAGAGCTTTTTCTTCTTCTCCCCAGCAAGAATCAGTCCCCTTACTCACCCCAGGCAGCTCATGGTGGCCTCTTTCGGTGGCCTCCAGTGCGTTTCGCTGCGGAGTCGAGATGCTGAGCCCCGACTGGTGGGGGCGGGGGGCTGGCCAGCTCAGTCCCTGACATTGGCCAGGCCCAGAGGGAGGGGCAGACCGAGGGGTGAATGGCAGCGAGGGGAGGGGGCAGACTGAGCCCGGGAAGGGGGAGGGGTCGGGGCAATCGCTGGCCACAGAGGCAAGAGCCCGGAGAGAAAGCCAGGCAGGACTCAGAGAGCCTGTCTGATTGCAGTCCTATGTAGATGAGGCCCTCAGTGAAGGAGACCAGGGATTGGAGATAGATCCTGGACCACTCCAAACCAGAACCCACTAGGAATTTCCTCCAATAAACTTAGAGAGTGAGCAAAATGGGGAAGTGCACAGCTAGCTGGGTTCACGATCCTGTGACAGCCACTGGTTTGCTCTGTGATCCTCTCAGAACCTCAACTTGGCTATATGTGCAGACTCAATTAGGTGACAGAGTGTCCTTCAAGGATCTAATGTGGTCCTGGGCACGTATCTGTCACCACCACCACAACCATCATCATCACCAAACTGATATCAAAGAGCCCTCTTATAGGGGCTGGGGAAGACGGATCAGTGGGCGGGGTGCTTGCCCAGAAAAGCACAAAGACCCAAGTTCCCACCTCAGCACCGTGTGTGTGTGTGTGTGTGTGTGTGTGTGTGTGTGTGTGTGCGCGCGCGCGCACCTGCGTGCGTGCGTGCGTGAGTGTGTGTGGTAACTCCAGCACTGAGATGGGGGAGGGGCAGGCAGGTGGAAACCTGGGGCACTCTGCCTGCCCAGCCAGTTTAGCTAAAGTGGAAAGTTCCAGGTTCAATGAGAAACCTTGTCTTAAAAATTAAGGTGGAAAATTAAGGTGGAGCCGGGCGGTGGTGGCACACGCCTTTAATCCCAGCACTCCGGAGGCAGAGGCAGGCGGATCTCTGTGAGTTCGAGACCAGCCTGGTCTACAGAACTAGTTCCAGGACAGGCTCCAAAGCCACAGAGAAACCCTGTCTCGAAAAACCAAAAAAAATAAAAAAATAAAAAAAATTAAGGTGGAGTCGGGCGGTGGTGGCACACGCCTTTAATCCCAGCACTCCGGAGGCAGAGGCAGGCGGATCTCTGTGAGTTCGAGACCAGCCTGGTCTACAGAACTAGTTCCAGGACAGGCTCCAAAACTACAGAGAAACCCTAACTCAGAAAAAACTGAAAGAAGAAAAAAAAAAAGGTGGCGATGACTGGGTGTGGTGTTGGAACAACTTTCATCCCAGAGCTCAGGAGACAGAGGCAGGAAGATCTTTGTGAACTTTAGAATATAGCCATCCAAGTTCAGACTGTCCAGAGCAACCCTGCACACACACACACACACACACACACACACACACACACACACACACACAGCCTGGTGTGTGTGGTTCACACCTGTAAACACTTGGGCAGCTGGGGCAGGACAGCCTTGAGTTCAAGGCCCCACCTGGGTGACAAAAGGAGACCTTATCTCAAAACAAAAAAGGGGAGGCATCAAGAGGCAGACGGTGGTCATTGCCTGTAGGGCTGGGTCGGTGTCAGGACCCTCACAGAGTTGTTTCCTTCTAAGGTGCCACTGCTTGGTGACAGTACGGGGCTGGGAGTGTCTTGGTGTTCCATGGGACATTCCTGCCATCATGGTTTGAGTGGAGTCAGAAAGCTGTGGCTTTATCTCAGGAGGAGATCCCTTTCAGGCCAACATCAGCTGTGCTCACCGCCAAGACAGGCTCACCTTGGTTACCAGCTCGAGAGCAGGGCCCCTGTCTCACTTGGACTGGAAAGATACCCTCCTTGAGTGAAACCCACTTGGTCTTCCCATCTTGACATCAACAGGGGTACCTGAGGTTGTCCAGAACTGGCCCCTGGGCCTCGCTGGGCAGCACCAGAGTGAGAGCCCACACCAGCTCATCCACCCGTTGCTCAGCAGCAAACTGCTTCAGGGCAGCAAACATCTGCTCCTTGGCTGTTGGCTGGTTCCCCAAGATGTCATCCACCTGCGAGGAGAAGATGCCAGGTAGAACCAGAGAGCCCTCCGTCTACCTCCGCAGAACAGCGGCACAGGAAACACTTGGCCCGTCGGACTGCACTTCTAACGTCTCGGTTGCTCTGAGACAGAGACTATGAATATCTTCACTTTGTATCTAAAGAGCTCAGGTCACAAAGGCTGACAGAGAAAGGACTTATGGAGAAGTGATTTATGGGAGGGCTGTTCGCCCAACTGATGTGAGAGGCAAGGTTATCGGATCGGGATTCGAACCCAGGAGCCATCATTGCTTGTTTTTTTTCTTTTAACATTTCTTTGCATATCTGCATCTGTGAAGGTCAGAGGAACAGCTTGAAAAGTCAGTTCTCTCTCAACGTGTGGGTTCTAGGGACAGAACTCAGGTCATCAGGGCTTTGGGTGAATGCCTCTACCCGCTGAGCCATTTCACCAGCCCAGGAACAGCCATTCCAAGGAATCTAAGGATCAAAGGGCTTAATATAAGTGCTTAAACACGTGCCACGCACTCACTAATTGCTAGTTACTATTATTATAATACTATGCTGCTGTTTCATTTCGCGGAACTGTTTGCTAAGGGTCCCTACAGAGAATATTCTGGTTCCACAAAAGCACTATAGAAAGCATGCCCTGAATTTTAACTTTCTGAACTTTTTTGGGGTGTTCTTTCCCTTTGTGCACATAACTAACTAATGCTAATAAAAGAACATCTATTCAGAGGGGTGTGGGGGCCATTGAAGCTGGGTGTGCAAATGCACGCAGTGTTCCTGGAAAGTAGCTTGCTCATATACCTAAAGCTCTCTCTCTCTCTCTCACACACACACATTAGGTTTTGTTTCTGTTTTGCAGTACTGAGGATGGAATCCACGGTTTCTTTTATGCTAGGCAAGTGCCACTAAGCCTCATTCCCCAGCTCTCTTTGTGTGTGGACATCATTGGGTGTCTCCCTCAGTGGCTCTCCACTCTCAGCCTTTTTTTTTTCTCTTTTTCTTTTGAGATGTCCCTCTCAGCTGTCCAGGCTGAGCTTGAATCTCACTGCAGCCAGGCAGGCCTGGAACCTGTCATTCTCCTGCCTCAGCTTTCTGAGTAGCTGAGAAAGCAGATCTGGGTCACCAGACTGAGCTAGTTTTCTTTAAAATTTTCCCACCCACCCCTCCCTTCTTTTCTTTCCCTCCCTCCCTTCCTTTCCTCCTCTTTCTTTTCTGGACAGATTCTTACTATGTTGTCCAGTCTGGGCTCAAACTAGGTATCCTCCTGCCTCCACCTTTTAAGTGCCTTGGATCAGGCTAAAGCCCATTCTTTCATCCAATGACCTGATATCTATGAATTCATTCACACAACATCCTGACAAAGCAGGCTCATGCTGTCCTATGAGTAAAGTTAACCTTTCTGACAGTACATTTTTATTACAGTGTGTGTGTATGTCTGTGTGTGTGTGTCTGTGTGTCTGTGTGTGTGTCTGTGTGTGTGTCTGTGTGTGTCTGTGTGTGTGTCTGTGTGTGTGTGTCTCTGTGTGTGTGTCTGTGTGTGTGTGTCTGTGTGCCACAATACATGTGTGGAGGTCAGAGGTCAGTCTCTGGAGTCTAAAGGTTCTCTCCTTCGGTGGACTCCAGGGACTGAATTTAGGGGTCAGGCTTTCGCAGCAAGTATGTCTTTTCCTGCTGAGCCATTTTGCTGGTCCTATTACTGAACCTTGGAACTGAAGTGATGTCTGACAGCTTTCTTAAAAAATGGGGGCGGGAGCCGGGCGTTGGTGGCACACGCCTTTAATCCCAGTACTCGGGAGGCAGAGGCAGGCGGATCTCTGTGAGTTCGAGGCCAGCCTGGTCTACAAGAGCTAGTTCCAGGACAGGAACCAAAAGCTACGG
>NW_004949125.1:3129217-3138716 GCF_000317375.1 Microtus ochrogaster | reverse complement strand
GGCCACCATCGGTACTACACAAACATGGCACAGGCACACTCAGCCATTCACGCATACACATAAAATAAATAAATCCTTCAACAATTTATTATTATAGTGTATGTGTGTGCACTCTTTGGCCCAAGTCTGGAGTTCAGGGGATAACCTTGTGAAGTTGCTCCTCTCCTTCCACCTTTACATGGATCCTGGGGGGTGGGGAGGGAATTCTGGCCACAAGCTTTGTGTGGCAATTGCATTTAAGTACTGAGCTATCTCTAAGGTCCCAGCTGCTTTCTAGGTCGTTCCACCAGTGCCTCGCAGCAGGCTTTCTGGAGCCGTGAGAGCAGAGGATGAGTTGGAATTAGCAGGTGAAGTTGAGGGTTTCTAAGCAGAGGTCACCCCTACCTAACACTTGGGCTCTCTGTACGTCACTGTCTATATGCCCATCAGTGATGATGTCTGGCTCCTCACCTGACTTCAGCCCAGCTTCAAGCATGGGTCCTGGCACACAGCGGGCACTCCTTGCATATTTATGGGGTGGAACAAAAGGGCAGCAGTCACACAGCATTTCCTAAAATCCTCTGCTCACCTCTGCTGTCTTCAAAGTGGTTAGGACCATCTGTGACACCAGCCACCACCACCAACCCTAATCCCCTGCACCCCCGTGATGCTGCAAGGGCTGCAGGTTTGGAATCAAAGCCAGAAGCAACAGCCTCATTTCAAGAGTGTGTGGCTAGCTGCAAAGATGCTTTATGTAAGAAAGAGGAAAAAAATAGCTCCCCCTCCTGGGGCCAGGGCCACAGAGCGGGTTTTGGTGTCGCTTATTACCCAGATGTTCCCAACCTACATCGAAGCGTGCCACTCCATCACGGGACACTAATGGATTTTCTATTAAATATCAGCGACTTAAAGGAGCAAAAACTGGGCCAGGCCGAGCACTGGTGGGAACCTGGGCGGGGAGCTGGTTACTATAAACTAGTGGGGTTCCACAGAGGCCATCTTTTATTGGCATCTACCTACTTTTGGGGAGTGCTTGGTAGGCCCCAATCAGAATCTACCACTTCATATGTCCCTAGGTTGAAAAACATTGCGTCAGAGCTTCCCCAATTGCCAGACAGAGTCCATCTTTACTAGGTATGCACCCTGGGCAAGTCTATATGCCCACTCTGCCTTACAGGGGCTCTAACTGCTGCTTTCCAACTCTGCAGGAATTAGATGGGACAAGCTTTCTGCTCACTTGCTTCGTCCCAGCAAATCATCTGGGACAGTAGCAGACATGATTTGTTTTCTTTTTCTTCCTTCCCTCCCTCCCCTCCCTCCTCTTCCCTCCTCTCTCTCTCTCTCTCTCTCTCTCTCTCTCTCTCTCTCTCTCTCTCTGCATTTTAGACATCTCTGGGTTACCTCAAGCACTCTAAATAGATGGGGATGACCTTGAACTCTTCCCTTTTACATTTTAAAATCATATTTCAAAAGGTCCGGGGGGGCAAATGTGTGCCTTATCTTGCAGGTGGGGTTCAGAGAACAATGTACAGGAGTCTCTCCGGCATTCCTCCCAACTGCCCCTTTTAATTCTGAAGCTTCCTGTTGAGATGAGGTAATCTTACATGGTTATCAGCCATCCTGGAAAACCAGCTGAACTTCTGTAGAGAACCTGGTGTGCGTGGACAGTAGCTAGTTTAGTTTCTGAGACCCTCCAAATCCTAATGGTCACTCCCCCCCCCCATGTCTACCCAAGACCGGGATCAAGGAGTTTCCCTTCTATGGAGGACAAGCTCAGGAGTTCAAATACCCTTGTCAAGAAGAAGAAGCTAAGTTTCCAGGCTTGGCATCCAGGTGAAGAGAGATATCTATGTTCCAGAGAATTCCCTGGTCACTCACAAGTTCACTCTTTGTTCTACTGGAGCCTGGCCAGATGAGGAACAGGAACATCTGTCTATCTATCTATCTATCTATCTATCTATCTATCTATCTATCTATCTATCATCTACCTGTCTAACATCTATCTATCTATCTATCTACTTAACTATGTATCTATCATCTATCTACCTATCTGTGTGTCTATCAATCAATCATCTGTTTATCACGAGTCTATCTACCTACCTGTTTCCCGTTTCTATCTACCTACAGGGGTACCATAGTATCCTATCCTATCTATCTATCTATCTATCTATCTATCTATCTATCTATCTATCTATCTATCTATCTATCTATCATTTATCTATCTGCCCGTTATCTACCTACTTACCAGTTTAGCTGTCATCTATCAAACACCTGTCTATTAATTTATATATTATCTGTTTATCATTAATCAATGATCCAATGAGCTATGAATCATATTTTGGAGTCAGGGTCTCACTACGTAGCCCAGGCTGGCTAGAAACTTGCTTTGTAAATCTTCCTCAAGAATTTTGTTCACCCAGCACTCAGGAGGCAAAAGGCAAGCAGATCTCTGAGTTCACGGTCAGCCTGGTCTACAGAGAGAGTTCCAGGATAGCCTGGGCAAAACAGAAAAACCCTGCCTCCAAAAAAGCTAAAACAGACAGACAAACAAAAAGAAGTTTGCTCAGGTGGCAGCCAGGGCTGTGCCTAGCTCCTTCTTTCTCTGGGCGCCCTACCTTGCAGCTGAACTCCTGGGCCTTGCGCCTGCGCTCTCTGTGCACAGCGTCTGGTTTGGGGCGGCCAGCCAAACGCAGCAGTTCGCGGCCCAGTGGGAGGCTGAAGTCGAATCGCTGGGTTAGCCAGGCTGCTGTCAAGGCTGTGGGGCCACCCTCGGGGCCGGGGAGTACACCGAGGCTGGGTGGCACTCGAGGGCAGCGCCGTGCCAAGAGCACGAGCTGCTCTCTGCTCAGACCACCCACAGCCAGTCCCTCCACCTCCAGGATCTGGTCCCCAGGCCGCAGTCCTCCAGCGTGCGCGCTGCTTCCTTCAGCCACTTCCATCACGAAGCAAGGCCCAGAGCCGCCCAGCTGGAAGCCGAAGTCCTCAGGCCAACCTTGGTTGGTGGCTGGCATTGCTGGAAAGAAGGGAGAGGGAGAGAAGCCCCTATGGTTCTGTGAAGGCCTTCTTAGGCCTGAGTCCCTCTACTGGTTTGCTGGACACAGACAGGTGTCATATCCTGTCATAGCCCACAGAGATGTCAGAGGGACTGGAGACACGCATGTGGCTTTTAGGAAGAGGGCGGAGGACAACCGGGGTGCTGCTTTAGTGCTCCAGGGGATACCAAGGCTAAGTGGGGAGGGGTCTCTGAAGACGTCACCAATCTGCATTACCCTTAGCTCTGGACTGCATGGAGGAAACTTCTTCCTCTTTGCTATGAAAGACAAATGGTATTTATTTGAAGTCTTAACTTGAGTGTCTTGGTTTGGTTTGGGTTTGTGGTGCTGCAGGTTGACCACAGGGTCTACCTCTGCACCATGCTCTCATCTCCTCACTGGTGGGGTCTATCTCTGAGCCATGCCTCCATCTCCTCACTGGGGGGGGGTCTACCTCTGCGCCATGCCCCCATCTCCTCACTGGGGGGATCTATCTCTGAGCCATGCCCCCATCTCCTCACTGGTGGGGCTACCTCTGAGCCATGCCCCCCTTTCCTCACTGGGGGATCTGCATCTGAACCACACCACATCCCTTCATGGGGGTGGGGGCACAGGCAAAGGCTCTGCCACTGGACTTTATCTCCAGCCCTCTTACTTTTAATTTCCAGATAGGGTCTCATTAAGTTGCCCAGACTGGCCTAGAACTAACGAACTCTCTCGTCTAGGCTGGCCCCAGGCTTGTGATTCTCCTGCCTCAACCTTTCAAGTAGCTAAGACTGCATGCTTGAGCCACCAGGCCCTGTTTTCTTTATATTGTTGGTAAATGAGGTCACACCTTGTGCCGGGGTGACCATGAAGCACCCATTTCCCGAGGTTCCGTCTTCTCCTAACTCCTTTTCACCTGCCAACACCTTCTCTCTCAATCCCAGATGAACCATATGCCCTAGAAACCTTAGTGCTGGAGTGGGGAGAGGAGGTCCCAGTGCCCACGCCCAGCCCACAAGGAGGCTTTGTGACCCTCCAGAGCCAGGCTGGTGGTGGCATCCCGGCTATTAGGAAGGCTGAGGCATTTCAAAGTCAGCCTTCATAACTTAGTGAGAATTTGTCTCAAAATGGAAATATTCTCATCCATGGCAAACACATATAAACATTCATATATATATATATTTGGTTTTTTGAGACAGGGTTTCTCTGTAGCTTTGAAGCCTTTCCTGGAACTGCTCTTGTAGACCAGGCTAGCCTTGAACTTACAGAGATCCACCTACCAATGCCTCCTGAGTGCTGGGATTAAAGGCATGCACCACCACTGCCCGGCCATAAAAATTTTAAAATTTAAAAAAGTTTAAATTTTAAATAAGTGTCTTGCTAAGTTGCCCAGGTTGGATTTGTTTTTGTTTTGCCTTTTTTTTTAATTTAAAAAAAAGATCTTACTTCTCTCCTAAATGTAGAGAAGGCTGGCCTTGGACTCACAGCGATTTTCCTGCCTCTACCTCTAGAGTCCTGGGTTTGCAGGTGTGAGGCACTACATTGGGCTCTGCCCAGGATGGACTTGAACTTGCCCTGTAGTTCTGCAGACCGCAAACTTTGGATCCTTTGGTTGCTGCTGACTTGGAGGTTTTCTTTTGAGCCAAGACCCTTCTGTTACTCATTAGCAAGGGCAGGCATGGTTGACGTGGGGTCTCTGGGACCCTAACTCTAGATGGGCTCAGAGGAGGAGCTATGTGTTCTCTAGAGACCCCTTATGAGGGCTGGAGAGGTGTCCTGAGAACACAAACATGAAAGAAGAATTGTGTTTCTGTCTGCGAGGGCTTCTGTGTGGTGGGCAGTATGTGAGGTGACGTCAGTGTGTTGCTGTGCGCTTGCTTGCGTGGATGAGTACAAGGGGGGGGGGATGTGTGTGGTGTGTATGCAGAGGCCAGAGGAAAACCTTGGGTGTCGCTCCTCACGCACCATCCACTTCTTTCCTTTCCTTTTCTTTGAGGCACAGTCTCTCACTGGGTTGGTATTCCCCTGACAACACAGGTCAGACTGACTGGTCACCCGCCTGTGTCTGTCTCCTCAGCTCTGAACTGCCTTGCTCTGAGTCTGTTAGAGTTAAACTTCCTCCACGTGGCTTCTAGGGACTGAACTCAGTTTACTGACTGAGCTGTATCCTCAGCCATCTTTTTTATTTTTTAAGACAGGGTCTCACTATGTAGCCCAGGCTAGCCTTGAACTCACAGAAACCCTCCTGACTTTAGCTCCCTGAGTCCTGGGATCTGTTGGTAGTGGTGGGGAATCTAAGGACTCCTGATGCTAGCTTAGAGAGACCCCTGAAAACTGGTTTTGATTTGATTTTCTTTCTTTCTTCCTTTTTTTCAAGATAGGGTTTCTCTGTAGCTTTGGAGGCTGTCCTGGAACTAGCTCTTGTAGACCAAGCTGGCTTCAAATTCACAAAGATCCACCTGCCTCTGCTTCCCGAGTGCTGGGATTAAAGGTGTGCGCCACCACCTCCCAGATGGTTTTGATTTTCTTAATGTGTATGTGTGTACACATTTGTACATACTCAAATGTACACACTTAAAAAAGAGTCTTGTGTTCCTGTGGAGTTGGAGTTGTGAGCAGTTGAAAGTTTGCTGATGTGGGTGCTGGGAATTCAGGTTTTCTGGAAGAACAGCAAGTGCTCTTAACCATTGAGCCATCTCTACAGTCCCCAGAAAGCTGTTTCCTTGCCACGGGATCTCAAGTAGTCGAGGCTACTCTCAAAGTCACTGTGTACCTCAGACTCATCTTAACTCCTCTGCCTCTCTCTCCTCTGCCGGAATTATAGGCACTCACCACCCTGACCCTAAGAGGGAACCCAGGCCTTCATGAGTGGTACGCAAGCCTTCTACCAATTAAACTGCATTCCCGGTGTAGGCAGGCTGCGCTTTGAGGGCCCTGGACTCAGATGTCCTTCAGTCTTCAGGGGTCTGGGAGACCTCCCTCCGGCAGTCATCTCAGGGGCTCGCGCTGTCCGAGGAAGCACCCTTCCCGTGAAGCCGGGGGAGTGACTGCTTAGAACCTGGAGTGTTGAGGAAGGGAAGGGAACCTAGCTTTCTAATAGCTTGACGAATTACAAGGACATGTCCTGTGGGTGACGGGAAGTGAGATGTTCTGTGTCACTTGTCGCCAGTGCACACTGTGAGAATTCTTCACAATGGGCAGGACAGGAACTACTGTAGCCTGGGGTTGGCAGGGACGGTAGTGTCCATTTTGAGCCTACAGGCAAAGGACCCCTAGTCCTCCTCTGCCCATTGCTGGCTGTGGACGGTCGGGGACACTTTCTCCTGTGGCCCACTGGGAACAGGTAAGGTGGTGACATTGCCTCATTTTAGAGGGTCTGAAGATGATCCATGTGCGACAGGAGAGTTGGAGTCTTGGGCTGGGGTGTCAACTCAGTTGACAGAGTGCCCACAGCATGCACACGGCCCTGGGCTCCACCCCCAGGACCTAATTAGTCAGGCATAGGGCTGCACAGCTGTGACCCTCCACTTGGAGGTGGAGGCAGGAGGACCAGAGGTTTAAGGCCAGTCTGGACTATGTAATGCCAGCCTGGGTTGCATGAGACCGCAATTCAGATCAAATAAATGGATGTATGTCTGCGGATGAAGCTGACGATAATCCTGCCTGGCGTACAGAAAGCCGTCAGTCAGTTCCGTCCCCAGCACCATGTGAGGCCCCGTGGCACACGCATGTGATTCCCGGGTGGAAGCAAAGGGCCAGAAGTTCAAGGTCATCCTTGGCTTCTGGGCTAGCCTGGGTTACCTGAGACCCAGGGGGGGATGACAGAGGGGGGGACAAAGAGACAGAGGAACTCTTGCCTGAATCACTTCATAACTGATTTCAGCTCAGAATGTGAGAGCAGGAGGAGGCCCCAGCAACCATTTGTGTTCCCCATAACGGACAGAAGGAGAGGTTCTACACTTCCCCAGTCCTTACCCAAGGTTGACCCGTGAGAGGTGGCAGAACCAGTCCTAATCCGAGGTCACCTGAGGGAGTTGGCAGAACCAGGCCCTTCCCCAAGCCTCTTTCCGTGATGCTTCCTTCCACCACCCATCTCTGGTTCAATAGTGGGGGCCTGAGAAGCCAGGGGAGGTGGCACATGCCTATAACCCTGACACACGAGGCTGAGGAAGGAGGATCATGAGAAGCCAGGGGAGGTGGCACATGCCTATAACCCTGACACACGAGGCTGAGGAAGGAGGATCATGAGAAGCCAGGGGAGGTGGCACATGCCTATAACCCTGACACACGAGGCTGAGGAAGGAGGATCATGAGAAGCCAGGGGAGGTGGCACATGCCTATAACCCTGACACACGAGGCTGAGGAAGGAGGATCATGAGTTCAAGGCCTGCAGGTGAGTCAGTCTCAGAGAAACAAAGGGCTAACTGGGAACTGAACTTAGAGCTATGGCCCACAGTCTTCTTCCAAACACACTTATTCTGAGCAGCACACCTATGCTGGGCAGTCGGGCTACCTAACAAGCCCCTCACCCCTTTCCACCAACCCGGAGTCTGCCGTGATCCAGGAGGCTGCCCGAGAGACTGGCGAGATAGCTGGGCTGCTAAAGGCACTTGGTGCTAAGCCTGAGGACTGGAGTTCCATCTCGGGACCCACAGGGTGGAAGAGCACCTGCTCCCTCAGGCTGTCCTCTGAGCTCCACCCATGCGCACTGGCACGCGTGCAGTTCGCTGTGACCCCTCCCCCGCCCAGCAACACAAAGTAAATAAGCTGTCAGCAGGTGCTCAGGACTTCTGAACTGTGTCAGGCTTTCCGATGTGTCTCTATCCACTAAAAAAACTGACCAAACTGCCCTCTCCTTCTCATTCCCCTGCTACCCCACCCCCACCCACTCCCATCCATCCACCCCAGGAGGCAGGATCCCGCACAGGCTGACTGGTTATCTCATGGCATGAGTTAAAGTCACGTCGGGGGTTCCCAACACAGATTACCGGGTGCCATACCCATTCCCCGCTCCCCACATTTGCCTACTCACCTGCCACTCTGAGGACTGGGGGGTCAGAGGCCGAGGACGAGCATTGGTAGAGCATCTAGGGACAGCTGCTTTCTGCTGGCTCTGAGTCGCTCAGGGGCCTTGGCATCGGTTACTGATGCATCTGAGGGACGGCTGGAGTTTCGAAGGCAAAGCGATCCTCTGAGTAACCCGAGAAGCTCCCGGTTACCAGGTAGACCAGCAGGATGGCGGGACAGCTTGGCCAGGACCCAGGCTGGAGGGAGGGGCAAGCAGCAGTCCTCAGGCAGACACAGAGGCCTACTGGGGTCATCTAACCATGGCCCTGGAAGGCAGGTGGAGAGGATTCAAGTGGGTTGGTTTGTGTGGGTGTGGTGGTGGTGGTGGGGACACAGTCATCAGTTCAATGGAGCCAGGGATGGAAGAGGGAACTGGTAAGACCCAATGGGACATATGATCCAGTCTCCAGAGAAAATGTCATAGCAAGAGTCCCACGGGCTAGTGTTAATAGCAACAGAAAGGGAGACTCGATGCCGAGAAAACAAGGGGGCTGGGGATGCAGCTCAGCTGGTAGAATGCTCACCAGAAGAAACAAACGACTTGGGACTCGTGGTGCAGCTCAACAGATGAAGGCTCCTGCCGTCAGACCTGATGATCTGAGGTCCATCTCCAGCCACGAAGTGAAGGAGAGAATCAGCTCATACAAGTTGTCTTCCGACAGTCACACATAAACCTTGATATATAAACACACACACACACAATGTAAAAAAGGAAACCAGCTCAGATGTGTCTGCATTGGGGTGCTGACCAACAAACATGATTCTGGAAGTCAGTGGAGAGCGCTCTAGAGTTAAAGGCAGAAAAAAGCACACATAGCGTAGTGCTCCAGTTGTTGGAGATGTTTCCTCCTAGGGTATAGGTTAAGATTCTGATATTACAATGGACACACCCACTGGGATTGAGCATGTTAGTCAGTGGACTGAACCCTCAAAAACTGTGAGCCCAAATAAATCTTTCTTCCTGTGGTGGTTTGTGTTAATTGTCAACCTGACTATTTAGAATCATGTGGGGGAAAGGTCTCTGGGCATGCCTGTGGGAATTATTCTGCTCGGGTTCACTGGGGTTTGAAGACTGCCCACTGTGGGTGGTACCATTCCCTAGTTGGTATGGCCAACTACGTAAGTGGAGAAAGGGAGCTGAACAGCACATGTGCATTCACAGTTCTTTGCTGCCGGACTGTGAGTGTGACAGTGACCAGCTGCCTGAGCCTCCTGCTGCTTCCGCTTCCTCACCCTGGTGGCGGACTGGACCCTGAACAGTGAACCAGAATAAACCTGTTCTCTCTCCTGTAAGCTGCTTTGGTAAGAATATTATATCAATGCAACCAGAAAAGAAATAAAGACACTTCTCTTAGGTTGTTTTTACCAGGAATTTTGGATGCAGCAATGAAAATAAAACAGCCTACCCATGGAGGAGGGAGAGGACATGGCCGTAG
>NW_004949125.1:3125922-3128915 GCF_000317375.1 Microtus ochrogaster | reverse complement strand
GAGGCAAGGTTTCATTAGCTTGGAGCTCACGGAGTAGGCTGACTGGCCAACAAGTCCCAGGGATCCTCCTGCCTCTACTTCCCCAGCCCTGGGTTTACAGGTGTGATTACAGGCGTGGACCACCACATCAGGCAGTGGGTGCTGAGGATGACACTCAGAGGCTTTCTGGATGGAGCTTTTTCCTCAGGCTTTATTTTTTGAAACATGGTCTTGCTGAGTATCTCAGGGTGGCCGCAAACCCATGATCCTTTTGTCTTGGCCTCCTCCGCTCTAGGATCACAGGTTTAGACTACAAAGCACAGGCAATACTTGAAAACTATACAGATCATCAAATATAAAGAAATCCTGAGAAAATGCCCCAGATTCAAGGATTCCAAAGATCTAGGTGTTTTGGGGGGGGTGTCGGAATGGCAGCAGGGGTATCTGAGGAACACTGCCAGCTTTCCATCCTGTGACAAAATGCCTTATAGAAACAATCTAAAACAAGGAAGACTGATTTTGGCTTGCGGTCGGAGAGGCTTCAGTCTGGCCCCACGGTTCACAGCTGGCATTCACAGCCACAACATGGCAGAAGAGGCATGTGATGGAGGAGGATTGTGACCTGGAACTGTAAATCAATAAATCTTTTGCTACTCCAACTTGCTTAGGGTCAGAGTGTTTTATCACGGTCATGGAGAAGAAATTAGGCAAATCCTTTCCAGTAGATTAATCCATCAATTATATCAGTCCCTCTATATAGCCACCAGCTCTCAATAGTGCCAGGGGCTGGGGAACAAACCTTTGATCCATAAGCCTTTGGGGGCATTTTCTATCCAATTTTTTATACATTTTTTATTGATATTTATTGAGCTTTACATTTTTCTCTGTTCCCCTTCCTGTCTCTCCCCTCCCCGCTTCAGTCCTCCTCCAAGGTCCCCATGCTCCCAATTTACTCAGAAGATCTTGTCTTTTTATACTTTCTAATTCCCATGTAGATTATACCTATTAAGTCTCTCTTAGTGTCTGCATTGTTGTCTAAGTTCTCTGGGATTGTGGTTTGTAGGTTGGCTTTCTTTGCTTTATGTTTAAAAACCACCTATGAGTGAGTACATGTGATAATTGTCTTTCTGTGCCTGGGTTACCTCACTCTAAATAATATTTTCTAGCTCCAGCCATTTTCCTGCAAAATTCAAGCTGTCATTATTTTTTTCTGCTGTGTAGTACTCCATTGTGCAAATGTACCACATTTTTCTTATCCATTCTTCAATTGAGGGGTATTTAGGTTGTTTCCAGGTTTTGGCTATGACAAACAAAGCTGCTATGAACATAGTTGAGCACATGTCCTTTTAGCACGATTGAGCATCCTTTGGATATATACCCAAAAGTGATATTACTCAGTCTTGAGGAAGTCTGCTTCCTGATTTTCTGAGAAATCACCACACTGACATCCAAAGGGGCTGTACCAGCTTGCATTCCCACCAGCAATGCAGAAGTGTTCCCTTTTCTCCACAATCTCTCCAGCATAAGTTGTCATCAATGTTTTTGGTTTTGGCCAATCTTACAGGTGTAAGATGGAATCTCAAAATTGTTTTGATTTGCATTTCTCTGATGGCTCAGGATGTTGGACATTTTCTTAAGTGTCTTTCAGCCATTTTAGATTCCTCTGTTGAGAGTTCTCTGTTTAGGTCTGTGCTCCATTTTTTTTATTGGATTATGTGATCTTTTGGTGTCCAATTTCTTGAGTTCTTTGTATATTTTGGAGATCAGACCTCTGTCTGATGTGGGGTTGGTAAAAAATATTTTCCCATTCTGTAGGCTTTTGTTTTGTCTTGTTGACTATGTCCTTTGCTTTACAGAAGCTTTTCAGTTTCAGGAGGTCCCATTTACTAATTGTTTCTTTCAGTGTCTGTACTGCTGCGGTTATATTTAGGAAGTGGTTCCTTGTGCCAATGCATTCAAATGTATTTCCCACCTTCTCTTCTATAAGGTTCAGTGTGGTTCTATCCAATCTTTACTGAACTCTGAATTGGGCAATAGTTATAAGTCAATTTAGATTCACTGGTTATGTCAAAATGTCCTATGATCACATAAGACAACAACAATGATGGGAATAGGATGTGGGCTATCAAGGGACTTTCTTATGGGGCTAAAAATATTTAAAAATTAAGCTTGTTTTAAGGGCTGGAGTAATGGCTTAGCAGTTAAGGGTATATACTGCTCTTCCAGAA
Source organism: Microtus ochrogaster (assembly GCF_000317375.1). Lineage (NCBI taxonomy): Eukaryota > Metazoa > Chordata > Mammalia > Rodentia > Cricetidae > Microtus > Microtus ochrogaster. Next base: position 3,126,708 of record NW_004949125.1, on the reverse strand, counting down.
GACTGGGGTTCATTTCCCAGCACCTAGACTGGAAAACTCATGACTACTTAGTTTCATGGGATTCAATAGTCCTCTCTGGCACCCCCAGGCACCTGCACTGGTGTGCATACACCCTCCCCCCCACATATTCATAATTAAAAAAATAAAACTATTATTATTATTTGTTTTTTGACACAGGGATTCTCTGTGTTACAGCTCTGACTGTCCTGGAACTTGATCTGTAGACCAGGCTGGCCTCAAATTCACAGAGATCCCCCTACCTCTACCTCCCGAGTACTGGGATTAAAGGTGTGTGCCGCCACTACCACCAGGCAAAAATAATTATTTTAAAATAATTATTGAATTTTAAAGCAATTATTTAAATATCCCTTTCTTTGCCAGGCATGGTGGCACAGGCCTGTTATTTTCAGCACTTGAGAAGCCGAGGCAGGAGGATCACAAGGCAACTTAGGGAGACTGATGAGTCTCAAAATAAAAAGTACAAAGAGAGCTGGGGTGTGGCTCAGTGGTAGAACACCTGCCTAGAATCCCCCAGTGAAGGGCTTGGGTGTGGCTCAGTGGTAGAGCACCTGCCTAGAATCCCCCAGTGAGGGGCTGGAGTGTGGCTCAACCTTTAGAGCTTTTCTTTTGCATGGCCAAGGCCCCAAGTTCAGTTCTCAACACACTGGAAAACATCCTCTTGGATGTGTGCAGAGATCAAGACAGGAGGTTACTTGTAATTTAGACCATCATGATGGAGCTATATGCCTTCTAGACTCACTGTACTTTAACATGCTGTGTTTTGCC
>NW_004949125.1:3124016-3125627 GCF_000317375.1 Microtus ochrogaster | reverse complement strand
ACACACACACACACACACACACGATCTGCAGTCTTTCCCCTTCTACCCACTATATACCCTCTACTGCAGGGCTTCTACATGACCCTGTATGAGCAGGAGTGGTCCAGAGCAGAGCAGGATCCGAGTGTCTCATCAGATTCTGTTGTAACAGAAGACACGGCAGAGCAGAGCATCAAATGCCTAATGGGCTGCTTAATTGCCAGGCTGCACAGCAATTAGACATGAACAGCAGCCGTCACAGGAAGGACTTGGCAAGCTTTTTTGCCTTCTCTATTAACAAGTTAAGCCAGGTGTGGTGAGGCCTGTCTCTAGTTCCAGCACTTGGGAGGGGTGGGGGAGGCAGGAGGATCAGGAGTTCAAGGTCATCCCTGACTCCCTCTTGGATTGAGACTGGACTGCTTAGAACCTTGTCTCAAAAAACAATGAAGTCAAGTGTGGTGGCACATAACTTTAGTCCTAGCACTCAGGAGGAAGAGGCAGGTGAATCTCTGTGAGTTCCAGGCCAGCCTGGTCTACAGAACTAGTTTTAGACCAGGGCCACATAGTTATAGTGATGTGTCAAAACAAATCAATGCATGCCTTTAATCCCTGCCCTTGGGAGGCAGAGGTAGGCTGATCTCTGTGTGTTCAAACTTGGCCTGGTCTACATGGCAAGTTCCTGGACTGCCAGAGCCGCACAAAGGAATCCTGCCTCAAAACAATATGAAACAAATGTTGGGATACCATAAATATTTCACTCTTAAATGTAGCCCTTCCCATACCCTGCCATATTCCACTTGCATGTGATCAGGCTGCCATAGTGAAATACTCAAGCCAGATGGCTTAGAGAGTGAAAATTCGTTTGTCACAATTATGGAGGCTAGAAGATCATGATCCAGGAGTTAGAAAGAAAAATGCTAGTCCTCCTGTGAGGTTCACACCAGCCCCCCACAGATATAAACATACACACACACACACACCACACACACGAGGCCAGAACAGAATGGAGTGTCCTCTATTGCTACCATCATCATCATCATCATCATCATCATCACCATGATCACCATCGTCTTCATCATCTTCTGTGACTCACTCTAGATCCCCTGCCCACCACGCCCCACAGCCTTCTCGTCTCCACCTCCACCAGTGCTGGGGTCACAGATATGTGCTGCCACATCCAGGTTTGTGGCGGGGAGGGGGGGTTGCTAGGGGACTTGATTCAGGTCTCCATGCTTGCACAGCAAATGCTCTATCCATTGAATCATCTCATCAGCTGTGACTATCTGCTTTATTTCATTTTATTTTTATACAGGGTCTCACTGTGAATCTCTTGCTGTCCTGGAACTATGTAGCCATAGCTGACCTTGAAATCACAGAGATATGTCTGCCTCTGCTTCCCAAGTTCTGGAATTAAAGATGTGCGCTGGTGTGGGAAGTCCTTCTGTATATGTGTTGCTTATATTGGTTAACGAATAAAGCTGTTTCGGCCAATGACTTAGCAGAATAGAGCTCGGTGGGAAAACTAAACTGAATCCTGGGAGAAAGAAGGCAGAGTCCAAGAGAAGCCATGGAGCTGCCACTGGAGATAGATGCACTGGAACCTTGCTGGTAGGCCACGAGTCTCATGGTAAA
>NW_004949125.1:3121790-3123916 GCF_000317375.1 Microtus ochrogaster | reverse complement strand
GCTGTGACTATCTGCTTTATTTCATTTTATTTTTACACAGGGTCTCACTGTGAATCTCTTGCTGTCCTGGAATTATGTAGCCATAGCTGATCTTGAAATCACAGAGATATATCTGCCTCTGCTTCCCAAGTTCTGGAATTAAAGATGTGCACTGGTATGGGAAGTTCTTCTGTATATGTGTTGCTTATATTGGTTAACGAATAAAGCTGTTTCGGCCAATGGCTTAGCAGAATAGAGCTCGGTGGGAAAACTAAACTGAATGCTGGGAGAAAGAAGGCAGAGTCCAAGAGAAGCCATGGAGCTGCCGCTGGAGATAGATGCACTGGAACCTTGCTGGTAGGCCACGAGTCTCATGGTAAAATATAAAATAATGGAAATGGGTTAATTTAAGATATAAGAGCTAGCTAGAAATACACTTAAGCTATTGGCCAAACAGTATTGTAAATAATATGGTTTCTGAGTGACTATTTTTGTGGTCTGGCCTCCTACCAGAGTGTACCACTGTTCCAGCTTATTTATTTTTCAGTTCTATGTATTATTTTTTTAAGACAGGGTTCTACCTGTAGTCCTGGGTGGCTTGGAACTTGCTGTATTGGCCAAGTTGGCCTTGAACTCCGAGAATTCTCCCTGAACTACCATGCCAGTCTTCTTGTTTTGTGCTTAGATGAGGACATTAATTCTATCAGATTTATAAAAGTTGCATTTATTTTTAAATTAAGAATTACATTTATTTATTTAATGTGTGTCTTCATGTATGGCTGCCAGTGAGCACCCATGGAAGCCAGAGGACGATGTTGGGAGTCAGTTCCCCCCATCTCCCCATCTACCATGTGAACCTCAGGCACTGAGTTCAGGTTTTCCAGTTTGGTGGCAGCACCTTTACCCAGTGAGCCATTTGCCAACCCCAAGACTGCATCTTGATAACCCCAGCTGACCTTAATCACTTCCTCAGAGGTCCTATCTTCAAGCACAAAGGTTGGGATTTTAAGATATAAATTTGGGGCCAGGCGGTGGTGGAACATACCTTTAGTCCCAGTACTCAGGAGGCAGAGACAGGTGGATCTCTGAGTTCGGGCCAACCTGATTTACAGAGCAAGTTCCAGGACAGCCAGGGCTACACAGAGAAACCCTGTCTTGAACAGAACCAAAAGCACCAACCAAACAAAACTTTGGATAGGCCACATACCTTTCATTCATACTATCATTTCTAAGAATTTACCTAGAGAAATGCAGACCTAACTCCACGCACAGCCTTAGAGATGCTCAGAGCAGTAAGTACCATGCTACAGGTCTAGTGCTGTGGCAAACAGAAGCTCCCTGAGAGAATTAACCTCTCATGTGACTTGTCCTGAAGACGCATGAACAAACACCTTTTAACCCCAGATAACTGACAGCATACTGAAGAAAGGATTCTGCCCAAGTCTGACCTGGTAAACCAGTCAGTTTGGGAGGGCGGGCACCTACAGGAGGGTCTGGAAGAATTGGGGCTCAAAGGCAGCTATGTCAGCTAAAGCCCACAGAACCTGCATTCCCAGAGCCTCGTGTCCGATTATAAGCAGCTTCAGCTGAGAATCGGGTCCTCCCCACCCTGACATAGCTCACAAGACTCCAGTGATGGGCCTCCGAGTTGGTTTCCTGAACTTCAGGGTCTTGGAACTTTCCCGAGCTTTGAGAAGTCTTTCTCAGCCTCCTCTCTCTAGGAAGGGGCGCTTCCATTCAGAGGAAAGAGCTGAGCATCGTGACTGAAGAGAGGGAGAACTGATTTGCGGGGAGGAAGACCACCTAGCAAACCTAGTAAAGAACGGTTCACATGGTGGTGTCGATGAAGCAGGAAGTTGTGGGGAGGGAGGGGGCAGGGCCTAAGATGTGTCCATCAAAGGGCAGGTGAACAGGCTCATTGGGTGAAAGGTTTGACTTGCAAGCCTGATGCTCCATTTTCAGAACCAGGTAAAAGAGTCCAGCACAGGAGTTGTCATCCCAGTGTTCGGTAGGTGGAGAAGGCAGAGCCTTAGGCTTGCTGGCCGGTCAGCTAGACTATTAGGTGATTTCTGCGACGGTCCCTAGCGCTATGTAAACTGGCGTGACAGTATACTTCCTTAATTGCAGAATGGTGAGGTAGAAACAAG
>NW_004949125.1:3114472-3121690 GCF_000317375.1 Microtus ochrogaster | reverse complement strand
CCTCTGCCTCCCGAGTGCTGGGATTAAAGGCGTGCGCCACCATCGCCCGGCTTCCAGTTTTGTTTTAAGTAGTGAATTCAAGGCCAGCCTGGGCTGTGGGAGGCTTTGTCAAACAAAAGAAAACAGAAGGGAGGGGGGCAGGGAGAGGGCTCAAACGGTAAAGTGCTCGCCACACAGACAGGAGATCTTGAGCTCCATTCCCAGCACCCATGTGAAGAGCCAAGGTGAGGTGCACACTCGTTCCTCTGAGGAGATGGAAGAAGATCTCAGGACTCCTCAGTGAGACTCTCGACAAGCAAGATAGATGTCTCCTGAGGATGGAGCTCAAAGTTGCCTCTGGCCTCTACCCACATGTACTTGCATACATACCAGTACGTACCACACACACACAGTGCAGACACACACAAATAAAAATAACAAAACCCTTGAGTTCCTTAAGGACTGCATTCATAAATCTGTAGTCTACAGGGCTGGGGCGAGTAGTGGGTACTTAATCAGACCCATTTTCTTTTCTCTTTGAGATAAGATTTCTCTGTGTAGTCCTGGCTATCCTGGAACTCACTCTTTAGACCAGGCTGGCCTTGAACTCACAGAGATCTGCCCGCTTGCTTCCCAAGTTCTGGGATTAAAGGTATGCATCACTACAAGCTGGCCAGATCCAGTCTTTTAAAAACATATTTATTTATTTGGTGGGGGGAATGTGTATTACCCCATATAAGTGAAGGTCCAAGGACAGCTTGTAGGGATTGTTTCTCTCTACCATGAGCATGCCAGGGATCAAACCCAGGTCGCTAGGCTTGGCAGCAAGGTGTGTTACCCACTGAGCCATCTTGCTGGCCCCAGAGCCAGTCTTTCAGCAGATAGTTTTTATAATCTCTTACTTCACTCGGATGTCACAATTATGAGAAACCCAGAACCATTAGTCCAGTTTAAAGAAGAGAAAATAGTGCCAGGATGATCACAGACCGTGTTAAGGGTCACACGGGCCAGAGTGGCCAGGGCAGTATTTGTTCTTGACTCCAGAACTCATGATCTATCTAGAGTTTCTTGCTACTGGGGAAGATAATAAATAGAGAGAGAGAGACTGAGGAGCTGCTCGATGGATAAAGTGCTTGCTGCACATGAGCAGGAACTGAGTTCAGATGCTCAGCGCTCAGCATCCCTGAGTAAAGCCAAGTATGGCACTGTCTATCAGTAGCCCAAGGCCTGGGGAAATGTTGACTTAAGATCACAGTGGAGAGCTATTGACGACACCCAAAGTCAGCCTCTGGCATCCTCCTGTACCCACACACCTACACACACACACACACACACACACACACACACACACACACACACATCTCATTCCACAAAATCAACCATGGGCTCTCTGCCCTGCCTTCTGACGAAGAGTTTTTAAGAGCTTTGTCATTTCTTCAGGGACAGAAGTGTCTTTTGTGCTAATGAAATGACTCTTGGTGGGCTTCTGGGTACCACAGGATGGGGGCTGGTTGCCAGGGTAACCAGACGTGATTAGAGGGTTGGACCGCTCAACTCTTATCCCTGTAATTAGTCACGCCACTGATGGAAGGACAGGCTTCCAAGGGTGACTAGGTTGGGGGACAAGAACAAGGCTTTGTGCTTGTGAAGGGAATACTGTCTGCCCTAATTCCGTGGGCACAGAAACTGCTGTGCTCGGGATCTTCCCAAACCTTGTAATACGGATTTTCTGGGCAAACGAGTAAGTAAGTAAGCGAGTGAGTAAGGGAGCTTGCAACCAAGGCTGAGGACTTGAGTTTGATCCCCAGGAGCCACACAGCAGAAGCGGAAGTAGAATCAACTCCGGCGAGTTGTCCTCTGTCCTCCATATGGCACACCAGCGGAAATCCATACCCCACCCCTACAAGAACAACTAACTAAATAAGTGTGATTAAAACATTTTTAAAAATGTCTCTCTATTTAAAAATGCTGGCTCTTCACTTGTTCCCTTTATTTTTTCATACGTATTCTTTAAGTTTATTTATTTTGGTCTGTTTTGTTCTGTTTTGTTTTTGGCTCAAATTCTCACTACATAACCCAGGTTGGATTTGAACCCATAATCCTCATGCTCAAGGCTCCTGTGTGCTAAGATTACAGATGACTTATATCACCATGCCTAATACATACGTACATACATATTGGGGGGCATTGTTTGTCTTGCTTGAAATAGGAACTTATTATGTAGTTCTGCCTATTCTGGAACTCTCTTTGGAGACTAAGCTGGCCTCGAACTCAGAGATCTGCCTGCTTCTTCTTCCCAAATGCTAGGATTAAAGATATTCACTACCATGCCTGCCTATTTATTTGTTATTTATGTGTATATGCTTACACATGTGTGTGTGGACCAAAGTTCAAACTGGGTGTTTTTTTCCTGTGAATATGCATATCTCTGAGTAGGTATATGAACATAATTGTTGGTGCCAGAGAAGACCAGTAGAGGGTGTTTGAGTCCCTTGGAGCTAAAGTCATAGGCAGTTGTGAGTTGCCCTATGAAGCTGAACTCATGTCTTCTGTACAATCAATATGCACTTTAACCATTGAGCTACCTTTCCGGTCCTTCTGTGGGTCCTTATAGTAGGCCAACCTGTCTGGCCAACAAATCCCAGGGGTCCTCCTGATTGTGCCTCTCAGTTCTGGGATTGCATACACTGTGGCATGGCTTCTGTTTATTTGATTGATTTTTGCCTGAGTCCTGGGATCAAACTCTGATCCTGGGGGCTGGTTTGATCATTGAGTAGCTAAAGGCTCTCACTGCCACACCTGATATGCTGGTTAGTTAGTTGTTTGTTTTTGTTGTTGTTTTGGGACATTTGCACACCATATGAAGGTATATTGCTATGTAAAGGTAAAAAGCTGAACAGCCAATAGCTAGGCAGGAGGTATAGGTGAATTTCCGGACAGAGAAAGAAAGAGGAGGAAGAATCTAAGTGCATGGGAGACACCAGGAAACACAGAGAGAAAACAGGAGATGCAGAATGGAAGAGAGGTAACACCACGTGATAGAACTTAGATTAATATAAATGGGTTAATTTAAGTTGTAAGAGCTAGTTAGGAACAAGCATAAGCTTTGGCTGAGCTTTTATAATTCATAAAAAGTCTCTGTGACATTATTTGGGAGCTAGCTGGTGGGACAGAAAAAAAACTTGTTACAGGTTTGTGTTTTTGCTTTCAACTTGACACAAGCAAGCATCTTCAGAAAAAGGGAACTGTAGTTGAGAAAATGTCTCCCTTAGAATGGCCTGTAGCCAAGTTCATAGGGCATTGTCTTGATTGATGATTGATGTGGGAGGGCCCAGTCTACTGTGCTTACTGCCACTGTGAGGAAAGTGGTCCTGAGTGGTATTAGAAAGCAGGCTGAACTAGCCACAGGGAGCAAGCCAGTGAGCAGCACTCATCCATCGCCTCTTGTGGTGATTTGAAGGAGAATGGCCCCTACTGGCACTTACATTTGAATTATTGGTTCCCAATTAGTGGAACTGTTTGGGAAGAATTAGGAAGTGTGACCTTATTGAAGGAAGAGTGTCATGGGGGGGGGCTTTGCAATTTCAAAAGACTCTTAGCCACTCCCAGTTAGCTCTCTTTGCCTCCTGGTTGAGTCTCAAAGCATGAACTCTCAGCTGTGGCTCCAGCGCCACACCTGCCTGCTGTCATGGTTTCCACCATGATGGTCACAGACGCTAACACTCTGAAACTGTAAGCCTTAAATAAAACCTTTCTTCTATATTTTGCTTTGGTCATGGTGTCTTATCACAGCAATAGAAAAGCAACTAGCATGTCTCTGCCTCAGTTGCTGCCCTGCCTTGAGCTCCTGCCCTGACTTCCCTTCATGCTGGACTGCAGTTGTAAACTGAAGTAGGCCCTTTCTTCTCCAAGGAACTTTTGGTCATGGTGTTTATCACAGCAATAGAAAGCAAACTAAGAAATCCAATGACGAGTTGATCCCTGAAACCCACACGCTGGAAGGGATCAATTCCTTTAAGCTGTCCTTCGACTCGTGGTATGTGTGTGCACAGGCAATATATCCAAATAAATAAATAAATGTATTTTTTAATTTAAAAAAGTTCAGGTCCTCCAGTTTGTGTGGCAAGTTCATTTTAAGTTGACACACAACAATTGCACAAAATTAGCGACATGTTTCGAGATAGGATCTCATAAACCCAAGGATGGTCTTGAACTTTTGATGTAACTGAGGATTACCTTGAACTTCTAATGTTGCTCCCTCCATTATACCCAGATCTGGGATTACAGGTGTGCTCCAACATAGCCAATTATGCAATGAGTCCAGGGCTTAGTGTATGCTAACCACCATTCTACCCACTGAGTTATGTCCTCAGTCCCAAATTATAGGCACTTGTACCCTTTAAAACGTCTGTGTAAGCTAAGTGTTGGTGGCGCACGCCTTTAATCTCAGCACTTGAGAGGCAGAGGCAGACGGATCTCTCTGAGTTCCAGGCCAGCCTGGTCTATTGAGTAAGTTCCAGGACAGCCAGGGCTACATAGTGAAACTCTGTCTTAAAAAGAAAACCAAAATAAATACAAACCAAACAAATAAATAAACCCCAAAACTCTTCTGCATAAAACATTTACAATAATAAGCAAAGTGTGTCCTGAAGTTGTGTGACCTACGTAGTGCATTACATAGAGTTGAGTCCAGGAAGAGACTGGGTTAACGCTGAGCAGAATGGCCTGTACTATTTACTATTGCACAAGCTTGTGTTCTTACTAAGACAAAATATCTGAGATAAGCAATCAAAGGAGGAAGGGTTTATTTTGGCTCATGATTTCAGAAGCTTCTATTGGTTCTCTATCTCTTCCCTCTTACCCGCCCGCCCCCCCGCATCTCCAAGATCTCACTGTATATCCGTGGCTGACCTAGAGATCACTATACAGAGACCAGGCTGGCCTTGGACTCACAGAGCTCTGCCGCCTCTGCCTCCCAAGTGCTGGGATTAAAAATGCCAAGACAGTATTCTTACAAGAGGAAGACATTTAGACAAAGATACACAGAAGGATGCCAAGATGAAGACACAGCAAGAAGTTAGCCATTAGCGAGTCCTAAAGTGGCCTTAGAAGAAACAAAACTGCTAATACAAACCAGGCTTGTGGCTTCTGGGGCTGTGAGAAAATGAACCTTGGTGGTGGGGCTGTAGCGTAGTCGGTAGAACTCTTGCTTAGCATGCACAAAACTAGGGGTTTCATTCACAACAGTGTAAACCCAGCATGGTAGTCCATGTCCGTGATCCCAACTCTTGACCTGAAGTTTAATGCCATTCTGGTTTACAGAAGACAGCAAGGCCAGCGTTATGTGAGACCCTTCTGAGAACAAAACCCAAGCAACCACTACTGCTGAAGCCACTCCATCCATGGCCTTTTGCTTGGTGGCCCTAGCAAAGCTTAAGGTGGGCTTAGTTTATGGTGGACTCCTATCTGCATACAGAAGGCTCTTCAGGATGTGAGGCCACAGGAAGAGGCTTTTGCCCAGCACAGTAAATGTCAGACAGGAATGTATTAGGAAAACCCAGACGTTGGCTTGAAATAAGCCAGTGTCTTGTTTTCCTGCCAAATCTATCCGACACATCCAGCCATCCTGAAGCCAGAGGCCAAGCTAGAATTTATATATTGCAATCACGCATTCCTGCCCAAAGGCTGTGTGTGCCTGCACTGTGCTTTTAAAATCTTGGCTTGACAGGCAGGATGTGTTGGGTTGTGTTACGCCTGTAGACCCAGAACTTGAGAGGTGGCGGCTGAAGGAATGGTAGTTCAAGGTCATTCTTGGCTATATGATGCGGTGAGATCGAGCCTAGTTTGGGTTACATGAGATCCTGGACAATACAAAACTATTCCATAAGGGGGAAGGTTGGCCAATTCCATGAATGAGCTGAAGTTGATCTATGAATGATGTAATGATATTTGGAGTCTTGATGGTTGTTCTGGCTAGTTTATGTCAACCAGATACAAACCGGAGTTACCTGAAAGGAGGAAGGGAACCTTAATTGAGAAAAATGCCTCCATAACATCTAGCTGTAAGATATTCTTAATTAGTGGTTGTGAGAAAGGGCCCAGGCAATTGTGGGTGGTGCCATCCCTGGGCTGGTGGTCCTGGGTTCTATAAGAAAACAAGCTGAGCAAACTATGAGGAGCAAGCCAGTAAGGAGTTCCCCTCCATGGCCTCTGTATCAGCTCCTGCCTCCAGGTTCTTGTTCCCATTCTTGTCCTGGCTTCCTTCAGTGATAGATTACAATGTGAAAATGTTAGCCAAATACTCCCTCTCCTCCCCAACTTTCTTTTGGTCATGGTGTCTCATCGTGGCAATAGAAACCCTAACAAGACAAGGGTCGTCGCTGAGACATGGTAAAGCTTTTCCTATCAATGTGGGTAGTATATTAGTCAGTATTATTAACACTAGCTGCTGTAACAAATAGCCACCATTTTCAATGGCTTCATTTAAGCAGTGTGGGTGGTCTATTAGCATCATTAATTCTAGGTGCTGTAACAAACAGCCTCCAACTTCAGTGGCCTCATATAACCAAGTTTCAGTGCTGGGGACACCAAGGTTGACTTTGCTGAGCCCACTAGTATGCCTGGCTCACTTCTGTGCACTTCAGTTGGTCCCATTCCCTCTTACAGTCACTTCGAAATCACCTTCTGTTGTTTTCTGTCTTTAGAAACTATCTCATTGCTTATATGATGTGGGATTCCCCTCTGTATGCTGTAAATGTGATTGGTTAATGAAGAAAGAACTGAGCTTATGGCAGGGCTAAACAGAACTAGGCAGGGACTAGGTTGTACGCTGGGAGGAAGAGGGCAGAGTCAGAGAGAAGCCATGTAGCCCTAACAGAGATGGACACCAGAACTTTAGCCGGTATGCCACAGCCACGTGGCAATACACAGGTTAATAGAAATGGGTTAAATTATTATGCAAGAGTTAGCCAATAAGAAGCTAGAGCTAATAGACCAAGCAGTGATTTAAATAATACAGTTTCTCTGTGATTATTTCGGGGCTAAGTGGCCAGAAACTAACTAGTGGCCTCCTCCAACACTTACATGTATGGCTTTCCCTACAGGGGACAAGGATTCTTTATTTTTTTAATATTTATTTATTTATTTGTTATGCATACAATGTTCTGTCTGTGTGTATGTCTGCAGGCCAGAAGAGGGCACCAGACCTCATTACAGATGGTTGTGAGCCACCATGTGGTT
>NW_004949125.1:3102002-3114372 GCF_000317375.1 Microtus ochrogaster | reverse complement strand
GCAGGCCAGAAGAGGGCACCAGACCTCATTACAGATGGTTGTGAGCCACCATGTGGTTGCCGGGAATTGAACTCAGGACCTTTGGAAGAGCAGGCTATGCTCTTAACCATTGAGCCATCTCTCCAGCCCCGACAAGGATTCTTTAAATTGAGTATAGAGTACCTGGTAAACTAGTCTGCGGCCATCACTGGAGCAAGGATGGTGGGGTACCTAACACCCCTCTCCATCCATGGAGTCTGTGGGAGGCTCTTTCTAGCCCTTCTCATTAGCCTCATCTACTGGCACTTCCTTGGGGAGATCAGAGTACACCTCCAGATGACTTCCTTGTGTGTGTGTATGTGTGTGTGTGTACCTGAGTACACACGCACATGCGTATGTTATGTATATGAAGGTCAGAGTTGACACTGTCTTCTTTAATTCCTTTCTCTCTTATTTGTGTGTTTGTGGTCTTTGTTTGCATCCATGAACATACATACAGAGACCAGAGAAAGATGTTAAGTGACTGCAGGGTCACTCTTTGCCTTATTCCATTAAGACAGAGTCTCCTGACAACTGAAGCACCCGATTTCAGTCTCTGCCCTTCCCTAGTGCTGGGGGTTCACAGGAATGCACAGCCACCATGCCCGTCTTTATGTGTGTGCTGGAGATTTGAAGTCATTCCTCATGCTCTTGGCTGCTGAGCCATCCCCTTGGCTTCATATCCCACTTTGTCCTGCTGGCCCTGTGATCAGAGAGCATCTTTGCCTCCTCTCTCTCGCTCCTCTGAAGGGATGAGATCCATTCTCCGTGACCTTGCACTGCTGTGAACGGCAGCTCTGTGGATAAAATTTCCTTCTCCTGACTTTGAATATATATTTTCTTGAATCTGCAGCAGGAGGCAGCTGCCAGGAAGGAACTTGTCAATAGATTTGCCTTTGAGACGGGAAAGGAGAGGACACACGCCACACATTCACACCTTGCCCCACGGCACCCCAAATTCTCACTGCTGCATCCTTGGGTCAATATTGAATTTGGGGCATTTTTTTAAACATATTCCTCCAGCCATTCCCAATATTATAACACATTATATATTCATGCATAGACTGCCTACCCAGGATTCATGCTTCTTCCTACCACCCCAAACCTCCTTTCTGGGGTTCTCCCCTTTTCTAAGCAGCTATTGGGCTGAGAGAAAGCATATTCCCTCCTGCCCACCCACTCACAAACTGCTTCAGCATGGGAGTAGGTTATACAACTCAAGCTAAGGGAGATGTCTTATTTTTTTGCCCTTGTCCTTGGTTCAAGGGTGAACATTATGCGCAGAGCTAGCAGGAATGTCTTTCCCTCTCTCCTCTCACTGTCTATGAACGTGGGAGCATGATGACTTAGAACCTGGATTTCAGCTCCAAGCACCTCCAACTATGGGATCAGACTCCCCCTTTTGGCCACTGTGAGCATCTGCACACATATGCACATACACATAAACATACACACATACACATAATGAAAATCAAAACTAAACATTTGAAAACAAAGCATCCTAGCACCTTGTTTTAGTTTTATTTCTGGTCCCATGATAGAATAGCCTGATCAAAAAGCAAGGGATATTTTAGCTTCTAATTCCAGGTTACAGAATAGCAGGTGAGTTAACGCAGCTAGCAAGAGCAGAAGGAAATTGTGTGTGTGTGTGTGTGTATGTGTGTGTGTGTGTGTGTGTGTGCTTTGTACTCATTTAGCTTTCTCCACAATTACACAGTCCAGGACCCCAAGCCCCAAACCAGGGAATGGTGCCGCCCACAGTGGGCTAATCCTCTCACAGTAATTACAGACAGTCAAGGCAATCCCCCATAGACATATCCCCAGGCCAGCCTGAGCATAGACAAATCCTTACCGTCACTTTCTTCCCAGGCAATTCCACATCGTCTCAAGTTGACCATTACACGACTAACGTTCACACACCCCAAAGCTCTCACTCCAGAACTTTCCTGCTGTGTTCTTCTGTTCTGACTACATTTGTTAATGTGGAGGGTTGTGTTTATTACATCAGCTGCCAAAATGATATAGGGTTATTTCCCTGTTTAATACTCACAATAACTCATTGAAGTAAATTCCCTTATCCTTATTTTTGAGTCTGAAGAAACCAAAGAACAGAGAGGTTGGTAACTCGCCTGTAGCCACACAGGTGGAAGATATGGATGCCCCATCAGAAGCCCAGGAACCTGATTCCTGGGCATGAGTATCATCAGTGCCTTAACAGTGGTAACGACACTTAAAGAGATCGTCTCTCCCCCCTCAGCAACTGTCTACTAACTGTCTACTGCCTCTAGAATGTCAGGCAAGGGTTGGGCCATGGGAGCCCCATCCCTCTTCAAGACAGAACGTCAACAGGCCCAATTTTCTAAAGGTGGGGTTAAGGCAACATTTCACTGTGTAGACAAGGCAGTCCTTACTCTCACAATCCTCCTGCCTCCACCTCCTCAGTGCTGGGATCACAGGCATGTTCTGTCATGCCTGACTCTGTGCACACACTCTTTACTCTTACTTGACTTCTCAATATTCTCATTCTGCATTTCTTGTCGGAATTACCTTTGTGTTGGTCCTCGGCAGAGCCCAGGGGGATCAAGATGCACTTGGTGTCCAAAGAGTTGTATTGGTTACTTTTCTCATTGCCTGGCAGTAGCAACCTAAGGAAGGGAGGGCTTGTTGCTTTTTGTTTTTATGTTAGTGAGCACACATGTACATATGTGTGTAGGCCAAAGGTTGGTGTCCAGCGTCTTCTATGATCACTCTCCACCTCACGTATGGGCAGGGTCTCCCACTGGTAGCCAGAACCAGCTTGTTAGGGGGTGGAGAAGAGCATCACATGTATGCATCACATGTGTTGAGGTTACAGGTGGGCTTCCATGGCCACCTGGAATTACACGGGTTCTGAGGATCCAAACTCAGGTCACCATGCTTGTGTGGCAAGCGCTTTACCTGCTGGGTCATCTCTCCAGACCCCAGGGTATCATTCTGACTCATGAATTTGGAAGGAGTACGGTGCTTTGGTTTAGAAAGTTATGGCGGAATGAATCTGAGATGGTTGACCACGTTGAATCTGCAGGCAGGATGGCAAGAGTAAATGCTGTGTTCAGCTCACTTTCGAAAAACCCCAGCCTGCAGCATGGACATGTGATCAACTATGTTTATAGCAGCATTGTTTGTCATAGCCAGAACCTGGAAACAACCTAAATGCCCCTCAACCAAAGAATGGATAGGAAAATTTGGGACATTTATACAATGGAGTACTACACAGCAGAAAAAATGTCTTGAAATTTACAGACAAATGGATGGATCTAGAAAACACCACATTGAGTGAGGTAATCCAGACACAGAAAGACAAATATCATATGTACTCACTCATAAGTGGATTTTAGACATAAAGCAAAGAAACCCAGCCTACAGGTCACAATCCCAGAGAACTTAGACAACAATGAGGACACTAAGAGAGACATACATGAATCTAATCTACATAGGAAATAGAAAAAGACAAGATCTCCTGAGTAAATTGGGAGCATGGGTATCATGGGAAAGGGTTGAGGAGGAGGGGAGAGGCAGGGAGGGAAGCAGAGAAAAATGTATAGCTCAATAAAATCAATTAAAAAAAGAAATTTTAAAATAAAAAAGAAACAAAGGAAAGTGGAAATTCCAATGGGTGACTTGTACGCCCACAGGCTGTGATACAAACCAGCTAAAGGCAACACACTGTGGCACCACCTACTGGCCAGAGTAATTTTTGTTCTGATATTTGTGTGTGTGTGTGTGTGTGTGTGTGTGTGTGTGCGCGCGCGCACACACACACACACACACACGGGCGGGCACATAGATCAGAGACTAGTTTGTGGGAGCCAATCCTCTCCTACCATTATGTGGGTTCTGAGGAAGAAACTCAGGTTGTTAGGGCAGCCAGCACCCTTACCTTCTGAGCCACCTGGCAGGCCCTGTTTGACTGTTTTCTTCAGTATAGCTTTCAATCAGGTATAACTCACCTCTCCCAATTCATCCAGGGCTGCTGATATCATGACAAACCAAAACAAGCCAGCAAAGCACTTCTGCCACATTCCTCCCCCCACCCATCTGTTTTTCCATGGAAAAAATCCCCATGATTAATACATGTTTCCTGCATGAACAGCAATTGAATCTCTATGTCTCTCTGTGTGTGTTTGTGAGCATGTGTGTAGAGGCCAGAGGTCAACCTCTGGTGTCATTCCTCAGGAGACACCCGTTTTGTCTTTATGTTTGAAAATTCTTTGGCCAAGTGATGGCGGTTCATGCCTTTAATCCCAGCACATGGGAGGCAGAGGCAGAGACGGGTGGATCTCTCTGAGTTCGAGGCCAGTCTGGTTAACAAAGTGAGTTCCTGGACAGGTTCCAAAGCTACAGAGAGAAACCCTGTCTCAAAATAACCAAAAGCATCCTTTAGGTGTATCTGTGTTGTCCATGCACGTGTGTGATGGGGTGCCTTCACCGTGTGTTTGCAGAGATTAGAGGAGGCTCCCCACGTCATTCTCTACCGCTTTCCAAGTATTTCCCTAAAGCAGCTTTTCTTGTTGAAACTGGAGCTCTTGTTTTTTCCTCTCGGCTGACAACCAACAAGTCCCAGTGATCCTCCTGTCTTCAACACCTCAGTGCTGGGGTTGAAACTCCACAGGGAACCACCTCTGCCTTGGTACAGGAAAACTGGAAGATAAACTCTGGTCCTCAAGGTTGCAGATCAAGCTCTTACCCCTTGACCCATCATGCCAGTCCCCACTCTTTTTTTCTTTTTAAAGACGTTTTCACTGGGACATGGAGCTCACCCATCAGCCCAGACGTGCTGGTCAGCCAGCCCCTTGAATCTTCCTGGTTCTGGCCTACCAGCACTGGGATTACAGGAGAATAACACCATGTCCAGCTCCCATCCATCCCCCAGAAACAAGGTCTCTCTATGTAGCCCTGGCTGTCCTGGAACTCACTAAGTAAACCAGGCTGGCCTTGAACTCACAGAGATCCACCTGCTTCTGCGTTCTAAGTGCTGGGATTAAAGGCTTGTGCCATTATGCTGGCTATGTTTGATTTTTTTAAGGGGTTGTGTGTATTGTGGCAGGTAATTTGCCATCTGAGTTGTGTCCCCCAGCCCAGCTAGGAAGTCTGTATCCCATTTCCATATCACCTCTAACATTCCTCCCAGGGAAAAGCGATCATGGTGTAAAAGGTGGCTGATCCTGTCAACTGATCTCATGACAGGTTAAAAAAAAACCCAACTTGATATCACAGGTCCAGTTTCAGGGGTTGACAGGAAGGTCTAAGAATAATTCTAGGAAGAAGCCTTCATTCCACACATCAAAGGCAACTCAGTACTTTCTAGAAGACTAAAGTAAGATACTTGGATTTAGGCTCCAGTGTATTTTTTTTCTTTGCTCTTATAAAACAGATGCCAGTGTTTGTGATCGAAAGTTCTGAGGGGTGCAGAAGAAAATACAGTTCAAGTTGCACTTGGTTTTCAAAAGCCAGCAAAGCACTGAGAAATTTATCCAGAACTTGTATTTTAGAGACAGGGTTCTGTTATATATAAGCTGGGTTTCCTTTGACTCCTCAACCTCCTGACTGTGGGGGTTACAGGACAGCATCTATGTAGGCCATGGTGGCCTCAAACTCATGATTCTCTTTTTCAGCCTCATGAACCTCTTTCCTCTGTGCCCCCACCCTGGAGTCAACTTCAGCAGTTTCTTTTGCTTGACTGCTATGCTTCCTTGACCTAGAACAGCAGCTGGCACTATTAGCCAATATGTGTTTGTGGAATGAATACATATACATAATGCAAAATGAGTTTTTGCCAGGCCTGTATTCCCAGCACTCATGAAGGAGACCCAATAGGCTTGTGTGGGGTATACCATGAGAGTTGTCTCCCTATCAAAGAGAGAGAGAGAGAGAGAGAGAGAGAGAGAGAGAGAGAGAGAGAGAGGAAGGAGTTTGCAGAACATATACTAAAGAATGGTAATTCCGGCTGGGCAATGGTGGTGCATGCCTTTAATCCCAGCACTTGGGAGGCAGAGGCGGGCGGACCTCTGCGAGTTCAAGGCCAGTCTGGTCTACAAGAGCTAGCTCCAGGACAGGCAGGCTCCAAAGCTACAGAGTAAACTCTGTCTCAAAAAAACAAAAACAAACTAACAAAAAAAGGTAATTCCACTGTGAAATGATTTGGAAGAGATGGCAACCAAAGATTATTGTTTTGGATAATTTGATTCATTTCCATTCCCTTCCCTTCTTTCTGTGTTTAATGAAAGGCAATGAAGCACAAGAAAAAGGGATGATTGACCTGAGATTCAAAGTTAGTCTGAACTGAGAAAACCAGAAAGGGATGGGGATAAAACTCTGAACTCATGTGGGTAAAAAGACAAACATTCGAAATATTTGATTACCAGCTAAGGGTTAACTGTCAGGCTGGAGCCCGCTGGAGACCTTGATGAAATCTAGCCTATTCTGGGTGTGAGATGATCTCTGCATGCAACCATTCTTCTAGGTCTCACCTCGCCTGCCCGTTCTGTGTTTGCAAGTTTGCAAAAGCCACGGATACAATATATTTAGAAAGATATGATTTTTTTCTAAAAGGAAAAAGAAATCAAGAAGCTGGGGTAGACAGCAAAGCAAACAGGAAGAATGAGCTTTGAGGTCGGCGGCTAGAGATCAGACATTCTTCCTCAAAGAGAACCTGTTTTTCAGAGGTGTCGAGAATAGCTCTTAGAGGATCTGCAGGCGTCCAGAGCAGAGCCACATCCACAAGGACCTGCTCAGTGCTATGTTTGGAAGCTGCCCTTCTCACCCCAAGGCTGTCTAACATCAAAACAGCCTGTTCATCCTCAGGGATTCCAGCCAAACAATGGCCACTGCGCCCCAGGAAGGATGCTCAGAGCTGCACATGGAGACAGCAGGAGCCAGGGACTTGCACACAGCAGAATCTGAACTCACATTGGGGACATATTGTGACTTCTGCAGTGGAAGATGCTGGGACTGGACCAGATCCCAATAATGTGGCTGGCTAAGACACACCGGTAAGACACAGATCCTCTGCTAGGGTACCTGCTGGTTGTCCGAGCCACTACCAAGCTCCTCCCACGACACAGAAAGACCCAGGCTGTTTGGCACAGCCCAGCAGTTCTCCTGCACCAGATCCAAGACTTTATTTATTTATTTATTTATTTATTTATTTATTTATTTATTTCTGGCAAAGGTGCTAGAAAATTCCAGTTCCTGTGTTGAATGTGGTTGTGTATGCCTGTCACCCCAACAAAAGAAAGGCTGAGACAAGGAGGTGCAAAAGCTCAAGGCCATCTTGGTACAGTGTGGTGGGACCTTAGCTTTGTTTGCTCATTTGTTTTAGGCAAGGTCTAGCTATGTATCCATGGCTGGTCTGGGATTCATTATGTAGACTAGATTGGCCTTAGATGTAGAGATTCACCTGCCTCTGCCTCCTGAGTGCCAGGATTAAAGGCGTGCACCACTATGGCTGGCAGAGACCTTAGTTGTTTTTTGTTTGTTTGTTTTTGTTTCTTCGAGACAGGGTTTCTCTGTAGCTTTGGGGTCTGTCCTGGAACTCGCTCTATAGACCAGGCTCTATAGACCTCTAATTCACAGAGATTCACCTTGCCTCTGCCTCCAGAGTGCTGA
The DNA here is from genome assembly GCF_000317375.1 of Microtus ochrogaster. Lineage (NCBI taxonomy): Eukaryota > Metazoa > Chordata > Mammalia > Rodentia > Cricetidae > Microtus > Microtus ochrogaster. The sequence goes on along the minus strand of NW_004949125.1, from coordinate 3,106,707 downwards.
GATTAAAGGCTTAGGTCAGCACCGCCTGGCGTGGAAACCTTAGTTTTAAATAGAAATTTTTTTAAAGAAAAAGAAAATAGCTTTTCTATGCATGTTCATACAAGAAATCCGAATTAAACTCAGCGGGTAACAACAAACAAACACCCAAGAATCAAATAAAAGCCACAGAAGTGGGATGGGGGCTTTGTGAACTGAAGGAGTCGGTAGGGGGCGAATGAGAGTAGTCTGTGGAATGACCAAGACTCATTTCAGACGCGTAGGAAAATGTCAAGTAATGATAAAGGAGGAAAGGAAGAGAGGAAGGGATCGGAGAGGAAGAGGGAGGGAGACAGACGTTAAAAGCGAAGGGGAAGGGAAGGAGAAATAAAATCAATGAAGCTAGGCGAGGAAAAAGAAAAACAAACAAAAAACAAAAACAGAATGTACTAGCGGCTCCAGAGTCTAAGCCCCCAAATTCCCAGCCTCGGGCAGCTATTTCCGTCGGAAGTTATCCTTGTCGCGGGCACTGATGACGCCATGGACGCGCCGGAAAACCCGGGAGTGCTCGGGATGGCGCCAGCTGGGAGTAGCTGACAGTTGGCTGGGTTTGGGGTAAGGCAGCTTCGGAAGGCTCAGTCTGCACCCCGTGTTTAAACCTCCTGGCTATGTGTGGGATCACAGTCCTCCGAGCCCCCTGCACCCCGCTTCTTGTGCTCTCCTCCCAGTCGGCTGTCCTCCTGGTCCTCATTCGGGGCTCCGGACGCAGCTACGGTCTCCCAACCTGCTACAGAGCTTCCCTTATCTCCTCTGAGCCTGATGCATCCCGGATCTGGCCACAGGATGGCCTCCATTCACCACTACCTCTCCCCGGTCCCACCACAGCGTGAGCTCAAGTTTGCGAAAGTCTTGAATATAATGTATTCGGAAAGCATCCAGCAAGGGAAAACTATCCGGGACCTCACGGAGGCAGTCTCGGCGCCTCAGAGAGACCCATAGTGATAGTGACAGCAATAGGGACGATAGATCCAAAACAACTGGACTTTAACTTTTCGTCCCAGTTCAGCAGCGGCGCAGTAGTCTCTACTTCCAAACGCTTTTCGCAGTGCATACCCCCCCCCCCCAACTGATACTTAACATTGTGTAAGCGTGCATTTGGTTGTCTCCGCAGCTTGTTCTGGAACAACCATGTCGCCGTCTTTCCACGTTCCAGACGCACAGCGCTATCCACGCAGAGGTGCTATCTGAGTTCTCCGTGGATGTGGCCGAGAAGAATGAATGCTGGAGGAGCCTCCGGAACAGTGTCGGACCGAGAGAAATATGTAGGCGGGAGATCTTCTGTTGCCTTGTGAGAATGGCCTGTTTTGTTCCCTCTTTTGTTAATCGTTTCTGGTTTGATTATCTGAGTTGGAATGTTGACCCAGAATCCTGCCTGGTAAAGCCAATGCCACCATTTCCAGTTTCTAACACAGGTCTTTGTATTCTGGTTCTTGTGGTGATCCGTGACAGTGTGGCCACTGACCTGATTAATAGCACATGATGCCTGATTCTGGGTGTGGGACCCTCATTACTTTTAGGAATTGCTCATTCTGATGAGGTCCACAGGTTCTTGGGGGGAAGGGGAACTTTATCAGTGCCTATGTGAATACTTAAGATAGTAAAAGATTTTGTTATGGGTGCATCTCTGTGATCCCAATAATCTGAAAGCTGATGCAGCAGAATTCTGAGTTCCAAGATAGCCAGAGGTGCGTAGTGAGACCCTGTCTCAAAAAAGCGAAAACAAAACAAAAACAAATGAGGGGTTGGGAGGTGGCTCTGTTGATAATGCCTTGTAATCTTGAGGACTCAAACTTGATGACCAGACCTTATGTTAAAGCAAAAAGTTGAGGGGCTGGGAGATAGTTCAGTGGGCAAGAGTGCTTACTTGGTAAGCATCAGGTCCCGACATCTTCCTCATGTCTGCAGACACACACCTTCAAGTACCCACTCTAAACAATAGATACCAAAGTAAATACATAGTAAAATAAAAGCTACCTTCTCATCTTATTTAAAAAAGAAAGAAAGAAAATAGAATGTGGTGTGCAGCAGAGGTCTGTAATCCCAGCCCAGGGGAGGAGGTGTCAGTGGCGTCTGTCAGACCTGCTGGCCAGCCAGTCCTGCTGAGTCTGAGAGCTACGGGCTCTGAGAGGGCGCATACCTCAAATAAATATAGGTAAGGGCTGAGTGGTAGCTTAATCATAGATTGCTTGCCCAGCACACATGAAGCCCTAGGTTCTTGTCCTATTGACTTGACGTTGCCTTGTCCAATGCTTTGGGATAGAGCGCTAGCTTAGAGAGCGAAGTACTTGTCTTGCAGTGTGAAGGCCAGAGTTCAAATCCCCAGGACTATGTCAAACCTGATGTAGTAGTATGTATCTATGTAATTCCAGTTTTCTCACCGTGCACACAGCAGGAGGGTCACCAGAAACACACAGGCCAGCTGGCCTGACGTACCCCACAGAGAACAGACAGCAAGGTGGGGGAGGAGGGCCAACACCAGAGTTGTCTTCTGACAGCCACGTCCATGCTGTGGCATGATCCATCCACTTAGACAAACGCACATACACACATGTTCAAATATTAAAATCTGGGTATGTTCGTGCATGCCTTCATCCCAGCCTTTCGCACACAGAAGCAGGTGAATCTCTGCTGAGGCCAGACTGATCTGCATAGTGAGACCCGGTCTCAAACAATAACAAAAAAGAAAACTAAGCCCCAGGACTAGTGAGATGTTTCAGTGGGTAAGGGCTCCTGCTGCCAAGCCTCATGAACCGGAGTTTAATTCCCAGGACTCATATGGTGGATGGAGAGAAATAACGCCTGAAAGTTGTTCTTTGCACACACACAGACTAATAAATAAATAAATAAAATGCAATTTAAAATAAAATGGAGCATAATTGAGGGAGCTATGTCAACCTCTGGCTTGAGCACACATAAACATGTCTATGTTCATCTGTAGACACACGTGCACACACAAACAAGTACACACACAGCCCACAGACAAGCTAATAAAAGGGATTTGTTGCCCTGAAGGCAGACCCCAGTGTTCATCCTGAGGCAAGTTATACTTGGCGGGATAACTCCCGCAGTTGCAGTCACTAATGCTGTCTTTCCCTGCAGCCTCCAGCATGGACTTCCTGGTCCTCTTCTTGTTCTACCTGGCCTTCCTATTGATTGGCATTGTCATGATCTGCATCTTCACAAAGAGCCAGCGTTTGAAAGGCCTGGTCCTGGAAGGAGCACAGGTAGCAATCCTTGGATACCGCTGAAGTTTGATACTAGACTGTAGGCATAGTCGGAAATGCTCACTGGGCCAGGTCTTGGGAGTCTTCCCTTCAATCCCAGCTGTTGGGAAGCTGATGCAGGAGGACTGGGAATTCAAGGCCAGTTGGGGCTACACAGAAAGATCCCGTGTCCAAACGAACAAAAAGTCATCTTGCTATTTTGCTTTGAGAGGGGTCTAATTTTCAAGGTTGACTGGGAGGAGGGGGACATATAAACAGAACACAGAGAATCCTAATGCCCACTGTCATTGACGTCATACCATCTACCTTCCTTCGGGGACAAAAGCTAAATGGGGGCGAGTGGCCATGAGGAGAGCTTGACTTGGGAGGACTCTGGGGATCTGGAGGTGAACTTTGAACACGGAGTGGAACCCAGAGTAAGGAAACGGCAGCTTTCACACCAGCCTCTGCCCACTCCCTTTTCTTCAAAGACTCTGGCACATACATTCTTTGCAGTCAAAGAAATGGAGAAGTTGTCTACACCTCCTAAATCTCCACACTTAGGAAACTGAGGCAGGAGGATCATACATTCTAGGCTAGCTTAGGTGACATGATGAGACTGTTTCATAAAAAGAGGGGGAGCTGAGGAGATGGTTGAGTAGGTAGAGTGCTGGCCATGCAGCCGTAACGACTGAGTTCAGATCTCCGGAACGCGCAATAGTGCTGGCTGTGGTGGTGGCCAGCCTGTAATTTCAGTACTTGGAGGCAATAACAGGAAAGCCGCAGGGCAAACTGGCTGGCTAGACCAGCCAGATGGTGAGCTCGGAGAGACCCTGTACCAGTATGTAAGGTGGAGAGCAACCAAGGAAGATACCTGACACCAACCTCTGACCACATACATGTGCACATGTGTAGACAGAAAGACACTGCACACGCGTGCACCATAACAACGTGAGCAAGTTGGCTGAAAGAAAAGGTATAGAAATAAGCCCTCTTTGTTCTCTTGGACTGCTTTTTCGCCATATGAAGGAACAGTGGCTAGGATCACCATCGTTGGTGGTTGCCTGTGGAAAATCTCACTTGTGCAGGAGTGAGGGGAATGAGAAGTGAGGCCGACCCTTCTGTGATTTCAGGTGTGCTCCTGCGTAATCCCACAATGTCTTCAGAGGGCCGGCCGGAGGCTTCTTCATCAGCTCTTCCACACACGGTATTTGTGGCTCAGGGTTTAAATATGGCCATATTCAGTCTGGGTGACTGAGTGTTGCCTTTCCATAGCTTCTGGAAGTGTCTTGTGGTTTTCAGCATAGAATGGGAAGGATCCTGGAAGTTTCCAGAGTGCTGGGTTTGGGACGTCTCCTGACAGATCATTTACCATTTGTCTCTGAGCTTTGAAGATGCCTGATTTTATTTTATTTTTTTAAAGTTAAACTTTCTTTTCTTTTTGTTTCTTTGGGGTTTTTTTGTTT
>NW_004949125.1:3082313-3098897 GCF_000317375.1 Microtus ochrogaster | reverse complement strand
TGGGACATTTACACAATGGAGTACTACACAGCAGAAAAAATGTCTTGAAATTTGCAGACAAATGGGTGGATCTAGAAAACACCACATTGAGTGAGGTAATCCAGACACAGAAAGACAAATATCATATGTACTCACTCATAAGTGGATTTTAGACATAAAGCAAAGAAACCCAGCCTACAGGTCACAATCCCAGAGAACTTAGACAACAATGAGGACACTAAGAGAGACATACATGAATCTAATCTACATAGGAAATAGAAAAAGACAAGATCTCCTGAGTAAATTGGGAGCATGGGTATCATGGGAAAGGGTTGAGGAGGAGGGGAGAGGCAGGGAGGGAAGCAGAGAAAAATGTATAGCTCAATAAAATCAATTAAAAAAAGAAATTTTAAAATAAAAAAGAAACAAAGGAAAGTGGAAATTCCAATGGGTGACTTGTACGCCCACAGGCTGTGATACAAACCAGCTAAAGGCAACACACTGTGGCACCACCTACTGGCCAGAGTAATTTTTGTTCTGATATTTGTGTGTGTGTGTGTGTGTGTGTGTGTGTGTGTGCGCGCGCGCACACACACACACACACACACGGGCGGGCACATAGATCAGAGACTAGTTTGTGGGAGCCAATCCTCTCCTACCATTATGTGGGTTCTGAGGAAGAAACTCAGGTTGTTAGGGCAGCCAGCACCCTTACCTTCTGAGCCACCTGGCAGGCCCTGTTTGACTGTTTTCTTCAGTATAGCTTTCAATCAGGTATAACTCACCTCTCCCAATTCATCCAGGGCTGCTGATATCATGACAAACCAAAACAAGCCAGCAAAGCACTTCTGCCACATTCCTCCCCCCACCCATCTGTTTTTCCATGGAAAAAAATCCCCATGATTAATACATGTTTCCTGCATGAACAGCAATTGAATCTCTATGTCTCTCTGTGTGTGTTTGTGAGCGTGTGTGTAGAGGCCAGAGGTCAACCTCTGGTGTCATTCCTCAGGAGACACCCGTTTTGTCTTTATGTTTGAAAATTCTTTGGCCAAGTGATGGCGGTTCATGCCTTTAATCCCAGCACATGGGAGGCAGAGGCAGAGACGGGTGGATCTCTCTGAGTTCGAGGCCAGTCTGGTTAACAAAGTGAGTTCCTGGACAGGTTCCAAAGCTACAGAGAGAAACCCTGTCTCAAAATAACCAAAAGCATCCTTTAGGTGTATCTGTGTTGTCCATGCACGTGTGTGATGGGGTGCCTTCACCGTGTGTTTGCAGAGATTAGAGGAGGCTCCCCACGTCATTCTCTACCGCTTTCCAAGTATTTCCCTAAAGCAGCTTTTCTTGTTGAAACTGGAGCTCTTGTTTTTTCCTCTCGGCTGACAACCAACAAGTCCCAGTGATCCTCCTGTCTTCAACACCTCAGTGCTGGGGTTGAAACTCCACAGGGAACCACCTCTGCCTTGGTACAGGAAAACTGGAAGATAAACTCTGGTCCTCAAGGTTGCAGATCAAGCTCTTACCCCTTGACCCATCATGCCAGTCCCCACTCTTTTTTTCTTTTTAAAGACGTTTTCACTGGGACATGGAGCTCACCCATCAGCCCAGACGTGCTGGTCAGCCAGCCCCTTGAATCTTCCTGGTTCTGGCCTACCAGCACTGGGATTACAGGAGAATAACACCATGTCCAGCTCCCATCCATCCCCCAGAAACAAGGTCTCTCTATGTAGCCCTGGCTGTCCTGGAACTCACTAAGTAAACCAGGCTGGCCTTGAACTCACAGAGATCCACCTGCTTCTGCGTTCTAAGTGCTGGGATTAAAGGCTTGTGCCATTATGCTGGCTATGTTTGATTTTTTTAAGGGGTTGTGTGTATTGTGGCAGGTAATTTGCCATCTGAGTTGTGTCCCCCAGCCCAGCTAGGAAGTCTGTATCCCATTTCCATATCACCTCTAACATTCCTCCCAGGGAAAAGCGATCATGGTGTAAAAGGTGGCTGATCCTGTCAACTGATCTCATGACAGGTTAAAAAAAAACCCAACTTGATATCACAGGTCCAGTTTCAGGGGTTGACAGGAAGGTCTAAGAATAATTCTAGGAAGAAGCCTTCATTCCACACATCAAAGGCAACTCAGTACTTTCTAGAAGACTAAAGTAAGATACTTGGATTTAGGCTCCAGTGTATTTTTTTTCTTTGCTCTTATAAAACAGATGCCAGTGTTTGTGATCGAAAGTTCTGAGGGGTGCAGAAGAAAATACAGTTCAAGTTGCACTTGGTTTTCAAAAGCCAGCAAAGCACTGAGAAATTTATCCAGAACTTGTATTTTAGAGACAGGGTTCTGTTATATATAAGCTGGGTTTCCTTTGACTCCTCAACCTCCTGACTGTGGGGGTTACAGGACAGCATCTATGTAGGCCATGGTGGCCTCAAACTCATGATTCTCTTTTTCAGCCTCATGAACCTCTTTCCTCTGTGCCCCCACCCTGGAGTCAACTTCAGCAGTTTCTTTTGCTTGACTGCTATGCTTCCTTGACCTAGAACAGCAGCTGGCACTATTAGCCAATATGTGTTTGTGGAATGAATACATATACATAATGCAAAATGAGTTTTTGCCAGGCCTGTATTCCCAGCACTCATGAAGGAGACCCAATAGGCTTGTGTGGGGTATACCATGAGAGTTGTCTCCCTATCAAAGAGAGAGAGAGAGAGAGAGAGAGAGAGAGAGAGAGAGAGAGAGAGAGGAAGGAGTTTGCAGAACATATACTAAAGAATGGTAATTCCGGCTGGGCAATGGTGGTGCATGCCTTTAATCCCAGCACTTGGGAGGCAGAGGCGGGCGGACCTCTGCGAGTTCAAGGCCAGTCTGGTCTACAAGAGCTAGCTCCAGGACAGGCAGGCTCCAAAGCTACAGAGTAAACTCTGTCTCAAAAAAACAAAAACAAACTAACAAAAAAAGGTAATTCCACTGTGAAATGATTTGGAAGAGATGGCAACCAAAGATTATTGTTTTGGATAATTTGATTCATTTCCATTCCCTTCCCTTCTTTCTGTGTTTAATGAAAGGCAATGAAGCACAAGAAAAAGGGATGATTGACCTGAGATTCAAAGTTAGTCTGAACTGAGAAAACCAGAAAGGGATGGGGATAAAACTCTGAACTCATGTGGGTAAAAAGACAAACATTCGAAATATTTGATTACCAGCTAAGGGTTAACTGTCAGGCTGGAGCCCGCTGGAGACCTTGATGAAATCTAGCCTATTCTGGGTGTGAGATGATCTCTGCATGCAACCATTCTTCTAGGTCTCACCTCGCCTGCCCGTTCTGTGTTTGCAAGTTTGCAAAAGCCACGGATACAATATATTTAGAAAGATATGATTTTTTTCTAAAAGGAAAAAGAAATCAAGAAGCTGGGGTAGACAGCAAAGCAAACAGGAAGAATGAGCTTTGAGGTCGGCGGCTAGAGATCAGACATTCTTCCTCAAAGAGAACCTGTTTTTCAGAGGTGTCGAGAATAGCTCTTAGAGGATCTGCAGGCGTCCAGAGCAGAGCCACATCCACAAGGACCTGCTCAGTGCTATGTTTGGAAGCTGCCCTTCTCACCCCAAGGCTGTCTAACATCAAAACAGCCTGTTCATCCTCAGGGATTCCAGCCAAACAATGGCCACTGCGCCCCAGGAAGGATGCTCAGAGCTGCACATGGAGACAGCAGGAGCCAGGGACTTGCACACAGCAGAATCTGAACTCACATTGGGGACATATTGTGACTTCTGCAGTGGAAGATGCTGGGACTGGACCAGATCCCAATAATGTGGCTGGCTAAGACACACCGGTAAGACACAGATCCTCTGCTAGGGTACCTGCTGGTTGTCCGAGCCACTACCAAGCTCCTCCCACGACACAGAAAGACCCAGGCTGTTTGGCACAGCCCAGCAGTTCTCCTGCACCAGATCCAAGACTTTATTTATTTATTTATTTATTTATTTATTTATTTATTTATTTCTGGCAAAGGTGCTAGAAAATTCCAGTTCCTGTGTTGAATGTGGTTGTGTATGCCTGTCACCCCAACAAAAGAAAGGCTGAGACAAGGAGGTGCAAAAGCTCAAGGCCATCTTGGTACAGTGTGGTGGGACCTTAGCTTTGTTTGCTCATTTGTTTTAGGCAAGGTCTAGCTATGTATCCATGGCTGGTCTGGGATTCATTATGTAGACTAGATTGGCCTTAGATGTAGAGATTCACCTGCCTCTGCCTCCTGAGTGCCAGGATTAAAGGCGTGCACCACTATGGCTGGCAGAGACCTTAGTTGTTTTTTGTTTGTTTGTTTTTGTTTCTTCGAGACAGGGTTTCTCTGTAGCTTTGGGGTCTGTCCTGGAACTCGCTCTATAGACCAGGCTCTATAGACCTCTAATTCACAGAGATTCACCTTGCCTCTGCCTCCAGAGTGCTGAGATTAAAGGCTTAGGTCAGCACCGCCTGGCGTGGAAACCTTAGTTTTAAATAGAAATTTTTTTAAAGAAAAAGAAAATAGCTTTTCTATGCATGTTCATACAAGAAATCCGAATTAAACTCAGCGGGTAACAACAAACAAACACCCAAGAATCAAATAAAAGCCACAGAAGTGGGATGGGGGCTTTGTGAACTGAAGGAGTCGGTAGGGGGCGAATGAGAGTAGTCTGTGGAATGACCAAGACTCATTTCAGACGCGTAGGAAAATGTCAAGTAATGATAAAGGAGGAAAGGAAGAGAGGAAGGGATCGGAGAGGAAGAGGGAGGGAGACAGACGTTAAAAGCGAAGGGGAAGGGAAGGAGAAATAAAATCAATGAAGCTAGGCGAGGAAAAAGAAAAACAAACAAAAAACAAAAACAGAATGTACTAGCGGCTCCAGAGTCTAAGCCCCCAAATTCCCAGCCTCGGGCAGCTATTTCCGTCGGAAGTTATCCTTGTCGCGGGCACTGATGACGCCATGGACGCGCCGGAAAACCCGGGAGTGCTCGGGATGGCGCCAGCTGGGAGTAGCTGACAGTTGGCTGGGTTTGGGGTAAGGCAGCTTCGGAAGGCTCAGTCTGCACCCCGTGTTTAAACCTCCTGGCTATGTGTGGGATCACAGTCCTCCGAGCCCCCTGCACCCCGCTTCTTGTGCTCTCCTCCCAGTCGGCTGTCCTCCTGGTCCTCATTCGGGGCTCCGGACGCAGCTACGGTCTCCCAACCTGCTACAGAGCTTCCCTTATCTCCTCTGAGCCTGATGCATCCCGGATCTGGCCACAGGATGGCCTCCATTCACCACTACCTCTCCCCGGTCCCACCACAGCGTGAGCTCAAGTTTGCGAAAGTCTTGAATATAATGTATTCGGAAAGCATCCAGCAAGGGAAAACTATCCGGGACCTCACGGAGGCAGTCTCGGCGCCTCAGAGAGACCCATAGTGATAGTGACAGCAATAGGGACGATAGATCCAAAACAACTGGACTTTAACTTTTCGTCCCAGTTCAGCAGCGGCGCAGTAGTCTCTACTTCCAAACGCTTTTCGCAGTGCATACCCCCCCCCCCCAACTGATACTTAACATTGTGTAAGCGTGCATTTGGTTGTCTCCGCAGCTTGTTCTGGAACAACCATGTCGCCGTCTTTCCACGTTCCAGACGCACAGCGCTATCCACGCAGAGGTGCTATCTGAGTTCTCCGTGGATGTGGCCGAGAAGAATGAATGCTGGAGGAGCCTCCGGAACAGTGTCGGACCGAGAGAAATATGTAGGCGGGAGATCTTCTGTTGCCTTGTGAGAATGGCCTGTTTTGTTCCCTCTTTTGTTAATCGTTTCTGGTTTGATTATCTGAGTTGGAATGTTGACCCAGAATCCTGCCTGGTAAAGCCAATGCCACCATTTCCAGTTTCTAACACAGGTCTTTGTATTCTGGTTCTTGTGGTGATCCGTGACAGTGTGGCCACTGACCTGATTAATAGCACATGATGCCTGATTCTGGGTGTGGGACCCTCATTACTTTTAGGAATTGCTCATTCTGATGAGGTCCACAGGTTCTTGGGGGGAAGGGGAACTTTATCAGTGCCTATGTGAATACTTAAGATAGTAAAAGATTTTGTTATGGGTGCATCTCTGTGATCCCAATAATCTGAAAGCTGATGCAGCAGAATTCTGAGTTCCAAGATAGCCAGAGGTGCGTAGTGAGACCCTGTCTCAAAAAAGCGAAAACAAAACAAAAACAAATGAGGGGTTGGGAGGTGGCTCTGTTGATAATGCCTTGTAATCTTGAGGACTCAAACTTGATGACCAGACCTTATGTTAAAGCAAAAAGTTGAGGGGCTGGGAGATAGTTCAGTGGGCAAGAGTGCTTACTTGGTAAGCATCAGGTCCCGACATCTTCCTCATGTCTGCAGACACACACCTTCAAGTACCCACTCTAAACAATAGATACCAAAGTAAATACATAGTAAAATAAAAGCTACCTTCTCATCTTATTTAAAAAAGAAAGAAAGAAAATAGAATGTGGTGTGCAGCAGAGGTCTGTAATCCCAGCCCAGGGGAGGAGGTGTCAGTGGCGTCTGTCAGACCTGCTGGCCAGCCAGTCCTGCTGAGTCTGAGAGCTACGGGCTCTGAGAGGGCGCATACCTCAAATAAATATAGGTAAGGGCTGAGTGGTAGCTTAATCATAGATTGCTTGCCCAGCACACATGAAGCCCTAGGTTCTTGTCCTATTGACTTGACGTTGCCTTGTCCAATGCTTTGGGATAGAGCGCTAGCTTAGAGAGCGAAGTACTTGTCTTGCAGTGTGAAGGCCAGAGTTCAAATCCCCAGGACTATGTCAAACCTGATGTAGTAGTATGTATCTATGTAATTCCAGTTTTCTCACCGTGCACACAGCAGGAGGGTCACCAGAAACACACAGGCCAGCTGGCCTGACGTACCCCACAGAGAACAGACAGCAAGGTGGGGGAGGAGGGCCAACACCAGAGTTGTCTTCTGACAGCCACGTCCATGCTGTGGCATGATCCATCCACTTAGACAAACGCACATACACACATGTTCAAATATTAAAATCTGGGTATGTTCGTGCATGCCTTCATCCCAGCCTTTCGCACACAGAAGCAGGTGAATCTCTGCTGAGGCCAGACTGATCTGCATAGTGAGACCCGGTCTCAAACAATAACAAAAAAGAAAACTAAGCCCCAGGACTAGTGAGATGTTTCAGTGGGTAAGGGCTCCTGCTGCCAAGCCTCATGAACCGGAGTTTAATTCCCAGGACTCATATGGTGGATGGAGAGAAATAACGCCTGAAAGTTGTTCTTTGCACACACACAGACTAATAAATAAATAAATAAAATGCAATTTAAAATAAAATGGAGCATAATTGAGGGAGCTATGTCAACCTCTGGCTTGAGCACACATAAACATGTCTATGTTCATCTGTAGACACACGTGCACACACAAACAAGTACACACACAGCCCACAGACAAGCTAATAAAAGGGATTTGTTGCCCTGAAGGCAGACCCCAGTGTTCATCCTGAGGCAAGTTATACTTGGCGGGATAACTCCCGCAGTTGCAGTCACTAATGCTGTCTTTCCCTGCAGCCTCCAGCATGGACTTCCTGGTCCTCTTCTTGTTCTACCTGGCCTTCCTATTGATTGGCATTGTCATGATCTGCATCTTCACAAAGAGCCAGCGTTTGAAAGGCCTGGTCCTGGAAGGAGCACAGGTAGCAATCCTTGGATACCGCTGAAGTTTGATACTAGACTGTAGGCATAGTCGGAAATGCTCACTGGGCCAGGTCTTGGGAGTCTTCCCTTCAATCCCAGCTGTTGGGAAGCTGATGCAGGAGGACTGGGAATTCAAGGCCAGTTGGGGCTACACAGAAAGATCCCGTGTCCAAACGAACAAAAAGTCATCTTGCTATTTTGCTTTGAGAGGGGTCTAATTTTCAAGGTTGACTGGGAGGAGGGGGACATATAAACAGAACACAGAGAATCCTAATGCCCACTGTCATTGACGTCATACCATCTACCTTCCTTCGGGGACAAAAGCTAAATGGGGGCGAGTGGCCATGAGGAGAGCTTGACTTGGGAGGACTCTGGGGATCTGGAGGTGAACTTTGAACACGGAGTGGAACCCAGAGTAAGGAAACGGCAGCTTTCACACCAGCCTCTGCCCACTCCCTTTTCTTCAAAGACTCTGGCACATACATTCTTTGCAGTCAAAGAAATGGAGAAGTTGTCTACACCTCCTAAATCTCCACACTTAGGAAACTGAGGCAGGAGGATCATACATTCTAGGCTAGCTTAGGTGACATGATGAGACTGTTTCATAAAAAGAGGGGGAGCTGAGGAGATGGTTGAGTAGGTAGAGTGCTGGCCATGCAGCCGTAACGACTGAGTTCAGATCTCCGGAACGCGCAATAGTGCTGGCTGTGGTGGTGGCCAGCCTGTAATTTCAGTACTTGGAGGCAATAACAGGAAAGCCGCAGGGCAAACTGGCTGGCTAGACCAGCCAGATGGTGAGCTCGGAGAGACCCTGTACCAGTATGTAAGGTGGAGAGCAACCAAGGAAGATACCTGACACCAACCTCTGACCACATACATGTGCACATGTGTAGACAGAAAGACACTGCACACGCGTGCACCATAACAACGTGAGCAAGTTGGCTGAAAGAAAAGGTATAGAAATAAGCCCTCTTTGTTCTCTTGGACTGCTTTTTCGCCATATGAAGGAACAGTGGCTAGGATCACCATCGTTGGTGGTTGCCTGTGGAAAATCTCACTTGTGCAGGAGTGAGGGGAATGAGAAGTGAGGCCGACCCTTCTGTGATTTCAGGTGTGCTCCTGCGTAATCCCACAATGTCTTCAGAGGGCCGGCCGGAGGCTTCTTCATCAGCTCTTCCACACACGGTATTTGTGGCTCAGGGTTTAAATATGGCCATATTCAGTCTGGGTGACTGAGTGTTGCCTTTCCATAGCTTCTGGAAGTGTCTTGTGGTTTTCAGCATAGAATGGGAAGGATCCTGGAAGTTTCCAGAGTGCTGGGTTTGGGACGTCTCCTGACAGATCATTTACCATTTGTCTCTGAGCTTTGAAGATGCCTGATTTTATTTTATTTTTTTAAAGTTAAACTTTCTTTTCTTTTTGTTTCTTTGGGGTTTTTTTGTTTGTTTTTTTTTCTTTTATACTTATTTATTATTAAGTATACAGTAATCTGCCTGCTTATGTCCCTGCAGGCCAGAAGAGGGCAGTATATTTCACTACAGATGGTTGTGAGCCACCATGTGGTTGCTGGGAATTGAACTCAGGACCTTTGGAAGTGAAGCCAGTTCTCTTAACCTCTGAGCCATCTCTCCAGCCCCTTGATTTTACTTTTTCATTTATTGACTGATTATAGTGCTGGGGATTGAGCCGAGGATACTGTGCATGTCTCTCAGGCTTTCTTCCTCAACCACGGAACCATATCCAGACCAGCATGGCCACTTGGTTTTGTTTCTGTTGAGACGGGGTTTCATCCTGTAGCCCAGGCTGGCTTGGCACTGACTGCATAGACCAGACAGACCCCTGGTGGTCCTCTAGCCTCAGCCCCCCCACCCCCCGGTGCTGAGATAGCAGTCCCGAGCCACTGTGTGGGTGCTGGGAACTGCACTCGGTCCTCTGCAGGAGCAGGGAATGTTCTCAATCACAGACCATCTTCTCAGCCCCAATTACTACTGCTGCTGCTACTATTATTCTAGACAGGGTCTCACTATGTAGCTCTAGCTAGTGTGGAACTTTTTATGTAGAACTCATAGAGATCTGCTTGCCTTTGCCTCCTGAGTGGTGGAGCTAAAGGTTTGCACCTCCATGCCTAGCTTTTATTTTGGTTATGAGACAGAGCTTTACTATGTAGCCCTGCCTAGCTCAGTATTTGCTGTGTAGCCTAGGCTGTCCTCAAACCCAAGGCGAACCTGGCTCATCCCTGAGGTGCTGGGATGACAAGCATGTGTGCCACAGTGGGCCCTTATAGGAAGCGGCTGGCCTAGGTCGTGCTCCTTGGGCTCATGTGATGTCGTCTGGGAGTGGCCTGTGCATAAGTCACCTGTGCTTCCTTCCAGCAACCCCACCTTCATTGTCCTGCACCTGCTCCTGCAAGGGCTGGTCTATGCTGAGTACACCTTGGAAATATTTGGCTACTGCCAGGAGCTGGAGTTCTATCTGCCTTACCTTCTCCTGCCCTATCTGCTGCTGGGCGTGAACCTGCTGTTCTTCACCCTGACCTCTTCAGCCAATCCGGGTAAGTGAGCTGTCAGGCTGGTCACAGCTCAGGCCTCGTGTTGCTGTGTCACAGGTGACGCTGTCCCTAGAAGAGGGCAAAAGACCACCCCCCCGATGTTTGCGCCACCTTTCAGTTTTGAGTGTTTCCTATTTTATTTTTGGTCTTTGACCCATGGGCTATTTAACTAGTGTGCAGTCTTCCAATATACATTGTTTATTCTAAGACAGGGATTTGCTCTGTGTCTCAGACTGACCTTGAACTTCTACTTCTTCCAAATGACTATATGTTGTAGTTTCTAAAATTTTCATTTAATTGCATATGTCTACTTGGTCAGTATGATACAGCTTCCTTTTTTATTTTATTTTTTAAATTAATTAATTTGGTTTTTCAAGACAGGGTTTCTCTATGTAACAGCCCTGGCTGTCCTGGAACTCACTTTGTAAATCAGTCTGGCTTTGAACTCACAGAGATCCGCCTGCCTCTGCCTCCTGAGTGCTGGGATTAAAGGTGTGCGCCACCACTGCCTGGCAGGGTTCCACTTCTATAAGTGCATTCGAGAAGAATTGGGAATGACTGTTTAAAAAGTGCTTTCCAGGGATGAGGCTAGCGTTCCAACACTGATTGTGGGGATGGTCACATGACCCTGGTGCCCTGTTGACCACGGAACTGAGTACGCTTAAATTGGCCCTCATCTATAATCTGAGCACTTGGGAGGCTGGAGCAGGAGGATTGTGTCAAGTTCAAACTGACTTAAGAAGCCGTATAAAGGACCGAGATGGCTCAGTGGGTAAAGGCACTTGTGGAACAAGCCTGGCAACGAATTTGATCCCTAGTGCCTACGTCCTGTGGGAGGAGACCTGGCTCCATACCACTGTTCTCTGGCCTTCAAGTGTGCTGTCGCCTACACCTCCACATACATTAGTCACTCAAACACATACTACTACATAAATAAAACAAAGAAGTGAATTTGGGTTCCTGAGTTATGTCTCAACAAGCCAGTTACTCAATGTGAATTAGGGGCTGACGGTTGCTGTGTTGGTGAGGTGCTTGCTATCCAAGCATAAAGACCCGAGTTCTGGGTGCAGTGGTTCTGACCTGGACTGCAGGGCTGGCAGGCAGAGGCAGAAGGAACCCTGGAGCTCGGTGGCCAGCCAGCCTCCGAGTGAGTGAGAATCTGTCTCAAAAAAAAAAGTTGGCTGACTGATATGTAGGAAGCAACACTGGAAGTTGGCCTCCAGCTTCCACACACGTGTGCATCTGCGTACCTGAACACCACAGAACATAAAGTGAATTTCTTAAAATAGTAAGCATTGTGGTTTTAGCTGCATTGTGCTGGTTTGGGTATCGTAGGCTTGGTCAACTATATTGCTTAAAACTGACATCCCTTCCCTTCTCAGGCACCATCAATAAAACAAACGAATCATTGCTTCTGGAAGTCTATGAGTTCGACCACGTGATGTTTCCAGAGAACTCACGGTGCTCCACTTGTGACTTACGGAAACCAGCCCGGTCCAAGCACTGCAGTAAGTGTGGGCAGCTCTTGGGGCTCTGTCACACACCCCCTCCCAGCACACACCTGCCAGCCCACAAGGGAATGCTGCAGAGGAAGCACACACCAAGCTCCGTGTGGGCATTCTCCCAAGTTTCCAACAGCCGAACCCAGGACTAAAGTGTGCTCCTTCACACAGCCACACTGACCTGGCGATTGGTGGAACAGTGGACTGAATGGGGTGGAGGTTGTGGAACGCACACCCCAAAGTCACATCTGTCCAAATAAGTTCTAGACTCACTCTTGTGCCATAAGTCAGAACCCACTAACTTTGTTAATGTCAAGAAACTTTTTCTGATTTTTCTTGTCCCTACTTGGTGCTCAGTGACTCTAGTCACTGCACACCGCAGTTCTTTCTTAAATATGTGTGTGCGCGCACACGCACATGCCCATGCCCATGGTCCAGTATGTGCGGCAGATGTGTGGCCTGTGCGTGTGGGGCTAGAGGTTGGTGCCAGGGGTCTTCTTCATCGTATATATTGACGGTTGGTCTTTTACTTGAATCCACCCACTGATTCGTTCAAGTAGTCTAGGTAGCTAGCTAGCTCAGGGAATCCTGTGACCTTCTGCCTGGGAAGCCGCGAACTTGCCTGGCATCTGTCTGTGGTAGGGATCCGAACCCGTGTCACGCATGCCTAGCAAGCACTCACACCTGAGCCATCTCCCAGCACCATAAGCTGCTGCCCTAAAAGCCTAGTGACAACAGCTGCCGTGCTCCCAGGCCGCCCGTGGTCAGTCTGTAAAGCGCAGTCAGTGTGACTGCTCTTACTGTCTCCTCAAGGACACAGCTAGCTGTGCCGCCTCCTTTCTTTGCAGGGGTGTGTGACAGGTGCGTGCACCGTTTTGATCATCACTGCGTCTGGGTGAACAACTGCATCGGAGCCTGGAACACCAGATACTTCCTCATCTACCTCTTGACACTGACGGCATCGGCTGCAACCATAGCCATTCTGAGTGCTGCCTTTTTGGTCCGACTAGTGGCAGTGTCGGATCTGTACCAGGACACTTACATTGATGACCTTGGGCATGTCCAGTCTGTAGACACGGTCTTTCTTATTCAGGTAATTCTGCATTGGGTCCTGGAGTGGGGGAACGGGACATAAAGCTACTCTTTTTAAAGAATAACATTATTTTTATTAATTCTTTGAGGATTTCCTATATGTATTCTGTCCCTCCCAACTTTGTGTCCTTTTTTTTCTTTTCTTAAACCCATGAGGTCTCATAATGGTGGGGTCATTCACTGGATCATAGTCAACCTCCTAGGAGCCAGACTCTTAAAGGAAACTGACCGCCTCTCCCCCAGAATCCATAAACCATCTCCGGCTGCCCAGTTAGGAGTGGGGGCTATACTGGAATGTTGCCTGGCTTGATTTTGTGCAGACAGTGACACTTGCCATGAGATGATGATCCTATCTTGTCCAGAAGACACTTGACTCTGATCCTCCCTGTCTTATGGCTCTTACACTCTTTGTGACCTCCATTCCGTGATGGTCCCTGGGCCTTGGGTGTGTGTGTGTGTGTGTAAGAGAGGAGAGAGAGAGAGAGAAAGAAAGAGAGAGAGAGAGAGAGAGAGAGAGAGAGAGAGAGAGAGAGAGAGAGAGAGAGAGAGAGAGAGAGAGAGAGAGAGAGAGAGAGAGAGAAATGTTCTGTCCTGTTTATGGCTGAGTCTCTCCAGACACTTATTCTCAGCACTTTGACCACTGTCTGCACTAGCCACTGTCCACTGCAAAGAATGAGGTCTGAGATCTGCACTAACCTGTGGGTAGAAAAATATGAACTCAGATGTGGGTATATGTGTGCGTGCGCACGCATGCACATGTATGCTCATGAGACAGACACAGAGATATAGAGAGGAGAGAAAGAGGGTTTTGAACCCAGGGCCTTGAGAATGCTAGAGCATTGCTGTACCTCTGAGCTGTATGTACCGCCTGGTATGTAAGATTTGACGTATGGGCTGAACTGAGGTGGTGGCTCTGTGCCATCGCATAGGCTCAAGGCTGGTGCTCGCGGTGTCACAGTCTGTTTGCTAACACGCGTGTCTTTCTACCCCCAGTATCTGTTCCTGGCTTTCCCACGGATCATCTTCCTGCTGGGCTTTGTCATGGTACTGAGCTTGCTCCTGGCCGGCTACCTGTGCTTCCTTCTGTACCTGGCTGCCACTAACCAGACCACGAATGAGTGGTGTAAAAGGGACTGGGCCTGGGGCCAGCACTGCCCTCTGGTGGCCTGGTCCACATCAGCAGAGACTCACATCTACCAGAACATGCACTCCCGCGGGTTCTGGAGCAATCTTCATGAGATCTTTCTACCTGCCATCCCCTGTTATGAGGAGAAGAAGAAGAACTAGCCTGGGAAGTGGCCTTTCAAATACAGCGCACATCTGTCTGTACAGATGGCTATTTTCTAAGCATCGTTTGTGTTAGTTTCTGCTGTGAGAGTGTGAATGGGCTTTTGATGGGGAGGCAAAGAATGGAAGCCGGGCTTGCTGAGCTCCACGAACCTTTCCCGGCTCCATGGCAGACTCCCTGCCTGCTGATTTCCTGCTAGAACCAATAGCTTCTGAGGGTCAAGAGATGGCTTCTCCAAGGCTGTGGGTGACAAGGAGACTGTTGTCCCTCTCACATGAACAAGAACCATACAACCTTATTCCTTGATGCATAGCAGGGTCTTGGCAGCTCCACGTCTCAGGTCTGTGCCCAGCTACCCTCTTTTCCTAGTGTGCTTCCCCCCAGGAGGCCTACCTTCGGCAACCATAGGGCTCTTATTCATTGTTCTGTGAGTGGGCCACACTCAAGACGTTTCTGCTCTGTTCAAAAATTTCCAATTTTCACCGCCACCTAGTTCAGCGTGAAGTGTAAATGATTGCCCATAAATTGTATAAAAATCCTGGGGTGAGAGTGGGGGGGGTGTTGTGGGGTAGGAGGGGTTTTAGGAGCAGGAAGCCTGTGGGCTGCACGGTGTATTAAGATTCCCATAGTCCTCTTGGGCTAGGCCAGAGCATAGCAGTTCAGAGGGCCAGGACTCAGGAGAGGTTTTGGAAACACCGGTTCTGGGAACAGAAGGTGGAAGCAGGGTATTTGGGAGGGAGGGGTGCTTACCAGCATCATCGGACCTGGTAACCCCCGGGGTTAAGGATATGCCCTTGAGTGGTGGGAAGCCTCAGAAGGCTTGCACACCTGGTGGAGGAGCAGTTTCCCAAGAAGGCGGGGCGGGGCGGGGCGGGGCGGGGCCTTGTGCCCTCGTGCTAGTCCGTGCGGGCCTCACCGCCAGGGGGCGTCCTCGAGAGAGCGCGGCTGCGGCCTGAGCTTGGCCCCTGCGGGCCGCCGTCGTCGCCCCGGCATTCCGCCGCCGGTTCGGCCGAGCGGCGTCGGCTCCCGCGTCTGTGGGCGCTGTTGTCGGACTCAGGGCGCCCGCTGATCCGCGGCGACGACGACGATGGCCCCCTGAGCAGATCGGCGCTAAGTAGCGGCGGGCGGGCGGGAGCCGCGGCCCTGCCCGCGTCTGAGCCCAGGCTAATCGCGCCTCTTTGTCTCCGGGCGGAAGTGGGACGCGCGGCGGGGACGCGGCGGCCGCACCATGAGCGACATCCGCCACTCGCTGCTGCGGCGCGACGCGCTGAGCGCCGCCAAGGAGGTGCTGTACCACCTGGACATCTACTTCAGCAGCCAGCTGCAGAGCGCGCCGCTGCCCATCGTGGACAAGGGCCCCGTGGAGCTGCTGGAAGAGTTCGTCTTCCAGGTGCCCAAGGAGCGCGGCTCGCAGCCCAAGGTGCCCATCCCGTCCGTGCTTTCGCTCGGTGACAAGCGCTTGCCCCGAGGTCTCACAGCCTCCTCCGGTCCCTCGTTCTTGCAGTCCAGCGGCGTGGCTCAGCCGCGTGCCTGTTTTGCAGGCGTGTGACAGTCGTCCACCAATGATCCAGGAGGAGACTTTGGGGATTGGCTACTTAACATCACTGGAGTCTCAAACCTGGGTCCTCTGGGATGTTGCATAATTAGATGCACGACTTTTTCTTGTGCAAGGGGTTAAGTAAGCCCGCAGGGCTTAGGGTTCAGAAAGGTGAAAACATATACTCGGGAGGGGTGGGGGGTACAGTTTTGGTTTTCTGGGTTTTGTTTTATTTGAGACATTGCCTCTCTATGTACTGTGTAGCTCGGGCCAGCCTACAACTCAAGATCCTCTAGCCTCAGCTTCTTGAGTGTTGGGATTTCAGGCATTCTCCTCAATCCTTTACTGTGGGAGGTAAGGGGCGGGCGCAGGCCCCGTCTTTCACAGCTTCTCTCCCGGATTTGTCTTTTTAACAGAGACTGAATTCGCTCCAGGAGCTCCAGCTTCTTGAAATCATGTGCAATTATTTCCAGGAGCAAAGCAAGGACTCGGTGCGGCAGATCATTTTCTCCTCCCTTTTCAGCCCCCAAGGGAACAAAGCCGACGACAGCCGAATGAGCTTGTTGGGAAAGCTGGTCTCCATGGCCGTGGCTGTGTGTAGGATCCCCGTGTTGGAATGTGCGGCCTCCTGGCTCCAGGTACTGTTCTCCAAGTGCTCTTGCTTCCCGGAGTCTCCATAAACTGTAGAGTTCTTTTACACATGTGTGATGTCCTCAATCACCAAAGCCTGCGTGCTATACCCAGTCCCGTTTTAATAGAGCATAAGGTTAGTTAGTTTGAGACAAGGACTCAGTATGGAGTCCTGTGCCTGGCTCTGGAATTGTAGCCTTCTTATGCATACAGTAGTAAGTGGTTATGATTTGTTTTGTTTTTGAAACAGGGTCTGATTTGAAATGTAGACCAGCTGGCCTCAAACACAGAGACCCGAGTGCT
>NW_004949125.1:3068007-3081388 GCF_000317375.1 Microtus ochrogaster | reverse complement strand
GGCCCAAATTAGTTTTTTTTATTAGGAAAAATGGCCTCATCTTCAGAATAAATGAAAAATCTGTTTCCTAGGCAAAATGATTAGATCTTAAAAACGGTGTGCAAAGGGATAGCGGAATGGCTTAGTGGTTAGGAGCACATTCTCTTCTTACTGAGGACGCACATTTAGTTCCTAGCACCCAAGCCAGGCAGCTTGCAACTGCCTAGCCCTCCAGCTCAGGATAGCAGCCCCTCTCCTCTGGCCTCCCTCAGTGCCTGTACTCACGTGCTCACACTCACAGAAACTGCTATACACACCGCTAAAAATAAAATCTTGCACTTGGGCCGGGCAATGGTGGCGCATGCCTTTAATCCCAGCACTCGGGAGGCAGAGGCAGGCAGATCTCTGTGAGTTTGAGGCCAGCCTGATCTACAAAGGTAGTTCTAGGATAGCCAACGCTACACAGAGAAATCCTGTCTTGAAAAACCAATCAAAAAAGAAAAAAATCTTAAAAGACGAGGCTAGCCAAAACTCTGGATCCTTTTGCCTTAGGCTTCCTAGCACTGATCTTACGGCATGGATTACTGTGCCCAGCTAGGACATTTCATCACCTGACAGTTCACAGACTTCCCAACCTCAAAGTGGGAATAATGGCTAGCTTTGATTTGTGGTGTCTGGTCTCAGCAGCCATCTTATCAAAGTCAGCGGGTGACAGGTGGGCTGGTTCCACAGATCCCCCCTCCCCATCCCCAGTGCCTCTATCCACTCAGGCAGGTTTACTGTTTATATACAGCTGTGGCCTGCTAGCTCAGATTCCTTAGTGATGTGTACTGTCGGCTTCTTTCCAGCGAACGCCAGTGGTCTACTGTGTGAGACTTGCCAGGGCCCTCGTGGATGACTACTGCTGTTTGGTGCCAGGCTCGGTTCAGACTCTGAAGCAGATCTTCAGCGCCAGTCCCCGTTTCTGCTGCCAGTTTATAACGTCCGTGACTGCGCTCTACGACCTGTCGTCAGGTAAGTGTCAAGTCGTTCCTGTCAAAGCACCTCCTAGGGAACGTCAGCTTGGTGCATTTATCTTTGAGCTGCATCGGGGTAGAGCCCAAGGTTCTGTGCATGCTAGGCAAGCGTTCTGCCATGAAACTACATCCCATGTGCCTGCGACCACATTGGCTTTTGTTTTGGTTTTGTTATTATTGTGTGTGTGTGTGTGTACAATGCATGTGTTTGCCACATGTGTGTAGTGCCCACAGAGACCAGCAGAGGATGTCAGGTCTCTTGAAGCTGGGTTACAGATCGTCCCTGCATGGGGAACTGAACTCAGGCCCCGAGAGAGTGGTGAGTGCCCTTAACCACTCACCAGCCCCTTGCACTGACTTTTTAACTGTGAAGTGTACATCCTGACTGTGGGCTTAAGCCAGAAGGTTGGCATCCAGACCTTTTCCATTGGTTTAGTTCTTCCCAGTTGCTTGGGTCTGAGTGGTGAGAATGAGCATAAAAAGCCCAAGCTGGGGGCTGAGATAGCTCCCTTTCCATAGATATGACCTGCCTCCCCCAAGATTCATTCTTGACTATTTGCGTGTGTGTGTGAGTAGGTACAGGTAAGAGTGGGTACCCAAGAGGGCCAGAAGAGGGGTCAGGTTCCTTGAAGCTGAAGTCACAGGTAGCGTGAGCTGCCCTGTGTAGGAACTGGGAGCCAAACTCATGTCCTCTGGGAGAACAGCAAGTGCTCTTTTTATTGTATTATTTACATATTTATTTTTATTTTTTAAGACCAAAGGTTTCTCTGTGTATCCCTGGCTGTCCTAGAACCCACTCTGGCCTAGAACTCAGAGATCCATCTGCCTCTGAGTTCTGACTGAGTTCTGTGACTAAAGGCGTGTACCACCACCGCCTGGCCTTATTTTATGACTTTTTAAAGATTGTCCTCCTTCTCTTTCTCCTCATCTTCCTCCTCTCTTCCTCTTTTTCTTCTGTGTGCGGATGTGTTTTGCCTGCATGTGTGTCTGCATCACATGCTTGCCTGGTGCCCGTGGAGGCCAGAAGAGGGTGCTGAATGCCCAGGACTATAGTTGCAGACAGTAGTGAGCAGCCCAGGTCTCCTGGAAGGGCAGCCAGTACTCTTAACTGTTGAGCCATTTCTCTAACCTTGGGGTTAAACCTTTAGGATTTTTTAATATTACATTTATTTATTTTGCGTGTTTATGTGTGGGCATTTGCATACCACTGCGTGTGTGTGTGTGTGTGTGTGTGTGTGTGTGTAGGTCAGAGGGCAACTCCTTTCTCCATTTGGGTCCTGTGTGTGGAACTCAGGTTGTCAGAACTGGCACCGAGCACCTTTGCCCACGGAGCCGTCACCCCAGTAGGGAAACCGTTTCAGCGCAGTTCTTCCTTGGCAGTGCTGCACCCTCAGTCCCAGGTTTACAGTTCTAAGACTTCCTCAGCGGCTCTCAGTAGATTCCCGTGCTAGCCAGGAGAGCGTTTGGCTTAACCAGGAAAAGCCCATTGTCCCTTGTCCCTGTCAGGTAGCAGTCGACTGACTGGTTAAATGGGGGCAGAGGGCTCAGGCTTTGCTGCCTATGTCCTCTGTCATGGACAGATTTCCAGGAACAGGGTCGATAGGACAGGCAGGGCTATCCTGCTTAAGTCCTTCCTCACCTGTGTCTTCCATGGCCCCGCAGTCCTGTGTGGCTCGGGCTCATTGTTTTCCCATGATGCAAAGGTATGCGTGGCTTTCTGTGTAGAGTGAAGCCCTGGGCCTGCTTTTGTGCTCAGGGTTCAGTTCCTCCTCCTGCCTTCTGCCCTGAGGGTTGACAGTGGTGCCTTGTCCGGATCTGATAGCTAAGCCAGCAGTTTGAGAGCCTTCGGGAATATTACCTACTTCCTGTTCGTCAGCTGCCTTTATTATATGTGTGTCTCCATTTACTTCTTACCCGTTGTTGCTTTCTGGGGGAAGGGGGTTTGTTTTTTCTAGACAGGGTTTCTCTGTAGCTTTGGGGCCTGTCCTGACATTCGCTCTGTAGACCAGGCTGGCCTTAAACTCACAGAGATCCGCCTGTCTCTGCCTCCCGAGTGCTGGGATTAAAGGTGTGTGCCACCACCACCCGGCTGCACTTGTTGCTTTTACAGAGAACCCTGGTTGAGTTGCATGCATGTAGTGCACATACACACTCGCAGGCAAAACACTGATGTGCATAAGATAAAATAGGTAAACCTAACCTTTGTTACTCTCTAGAACATTCACTTGGAAATAGAATGCAGATGCATTCCCTTGTAGCCCCATGCTCTTTCCTCAAGTGGTCTGCCTCTGAGGTTGAAGCAGAGCCCTGCTGCCAAGGTAGAGCTTCCTTGGTCACTCTTGTCAAAGTTCCTAAGAGCAGTTACTAGCCAGCATTTGCACTTGGGCCTTTGACTTTCCAGTGGGAGAGATGTCACCAGACCTAGTCACCTCATTGCAGTTCCTTGCAGTCCGTCCATCACCGTAGACCAACAGGATGGACGTGGGCCTTGACATTGAGAGTGGGTGATTGCACGTGGACTGGAAAGTCAGGCCTGGGGAGCCGCTGTTGTGCTGTGTGTCCCAGACAGGATGTTTTCACATAAGCCGCAGTGACCAGCCCTGGCCCCAGCCATGAAGACAGCTATCAAAATGGTGTGCAGTGCTGCCTTCGGGGGCTGCCAAAGACAGCATTCCGGGGGAGTCAGTACCTCCACTGCAGTGCTGCCTTTGGGGGCTGCTGAAGACAGCATTCTGGGGGAGTCGGTACCTCCATGCCAGCAAAAGGAGAAAATCCCCCCACCACACAGTTCCACTTCTTGCTGGGCAGAGTTAAGAGCCTGGGCCTCCTTTGTGGGGATGGAGAATTCAGTCACTAAGCACACATGGCACATGCACACAGGCAGATCACAGATTCCCCCTTTACCTGTGCACATGTTGCCATCAGGCCACTGCGGCGTCTCCACCGAGGCCTGGGCATATGCTGGAAATGGAGATGGCATTACTCACATTGTCCTTGGGAAATCGAGGGACAAAGCAGGATTGCCATAGAAGGTTGTAGACCAGAGCTGCTGCCTACTGCTGGAGGGACACATTTGACACAGAGTGGGAACAGTCTCAGAAAGGACTGTCTTCCAGAGGAAGAGAGGCTGGAAACCTTATTGCAATAGAGGGAGCACGTGCCTTGCTTTCCAAGTTCTTCTCTGATATGCTTGAGCCTAGCGCAGGAAGGGACTTAGTTGTGCTTTGCTTTCCCAGAGCTGAGACTACTTCATCCTGGAGCTGTATGCAAATTGAGCAGTGTAGCATGGTGGTGTAAAAGCCAGGCTGCCAGGGTCAGATACAGGCCCACCATGTGCTGACAATGAATCCCAAGAAAGGACTCAACAGCATCTTGCCTCTGTTTCCTGGGAACATCTGGGGTGCTGTGTGGATTAAGTGGGTCTGTCTGTCTAAAGGATCAGGACCAGACCTTGATAGTCAGTGCCAACTTCCGTTGTCCTTAGTGCTGTTCAGGAGTCAGGCTGGTTGGGGCTGAGACGGTCATTGGTGACTGACAGTTGACTGGTGAGACTCTAAGCGACTCTCTGAAGGCCACTGCAGCTGTCACTGTGCTATGGGGGACACACTGGATATAGGGTAGAAACCTGCACCCAGAGACGGGTGAAGTATGCTGGTAGTTCTGAGCTGGGAACTGGTAGGTCTTGTGTCTCAGTGCATAGAAGCATGTGCCACCCAGCTGACAACTTGAGTTCAGTCCCTGAGACCCACATACAGTGCCAAAGAGAAGGAACTCATGCAGGTTGTCCTTTGACCTCCACATATGCCCCATGGCACCCCCATAAACAAACAAATAAATAATAAATACAAGTTGGGGTGAGTGATGTGGCTCAAGGGAATTAACTTACTGGGGTGTTTTGGGGTTTGGTTTTTTTGTTTTCTTTTGCGAGGGGCCTTGACCTTGGCCATAGGTCCTGGACACTGGGGACAGGACATTAAGCCATGGAGCAGGTATAGGAAAAGAGATGGGAGATGGGTGAACTTGAACACCAGACAGGAAGACCGTGAGATTGCATCCGTTGTCACCCACTGTCCACTCCGCTCCTGCCTCCAAGGCCTCTCCCAACTGAATGTCTCTTTGCAGATGACCTCATCCCACCTTTGGACTTGCTTGAAATGATTGTCAGCTGGATCTTCGAGGACCCGAGGCTGATTCTCATCACGTTTTTAAATACTCCCATTGCCACCAACCTGCCTGTAGGATTCTTAGAGCTCACGCCCCTCATCGGACTGATCCGCTGGTGCGTGAAGGCCCCTCTGGCTTACAAGAGGAAGAAGCCTCGCCTCTCCAATGGCCACTTGGGTCACAAGGTCGCCAAGGACTCGGGCACGGGCACGGACAGA
This sequence comes from Microtus ochrogaster, assembly GCF_000317375.1. NCBI lineage: Eukaryota > Metazoa > Chordata > Mammalia > Rodentia > Cricetidae > Microtus > Microtus ochrogaster. The sequence continues at coordinate 3,076,011 of NW_004949125.1, read as the reverse complement.
GACTCACACCTGCTGTACTCAAAGCTCCATCTAAGTGTGCTGCAAGTCCTGATGACGCTCCAGCTGCACCTGACCGAGAAGAACCTGTACGGGCGCCTGGGACTCATCCTGTTTGACCACATGGTCCCGCTTGTGGAGGAGATCAACAGACTGGCAGATGAACTGAACCCCCTCAATGCCTCCCAGGAGATCGAGCTTGCACTGGACCGCTTGGCCCAGGCATTGCAGGTGGCCATGGCATCAGGGGCCTTGCTCTGCACTAGAGGTAATTGCTGACCCCACGGCCCCCTGGTGTAGGCAGAAAGGACAGGGGGTCCTAGACAGGCACCTCCTTTTCTGCTTTTAGGACTTGCTCCCTATCCTGGTAACCACAAGGGAGGTTGGTGGAAAGTCCTGGAATACCCCCAGAGTCCCCTGCATTGGGGTGCTAATGCACTCTCTGTAGGACATTTAGCTACTGCCTGACTCTTTTGGCACAGGGCCACTAGAGTATACAGAACTTTTCCCTGGGGGACTAAGTTTTTGGGGTCTGTGTGTGAGGGAGAGCTGGGGTGGGGGAGAAAGCTTGCTTTGTAGCCCCGGCTAGCCTGAAACTCATGGCAGTTTTTCTGCCTCTGCCCTTGAGTGCTAGGATTATGGGAGTGAGCCACCATGCCTGGATGTGTTCCCTGTCTGGTTCCCTCCTTTGGTGGGAGGGCAGGCAGTTCTAGAGACTGAGCTAGGGCCTCCTGCGTGCTAAGTGAGCACCCTGCCACTGAGCTGTGGCGCCAGCCCTGTTGCTGTTTGCTGTCTGATGGACTGTTGCTTGTGTCCTCAGCTGAGGGTTGCCAGTGATGAGTTCCCCCCACTTACCCTCGGTATTTGATAACCGGTGAGAGCCCTGACTTCTGATTCTCTCCCTGAAACTCAACAGATTGTCCTCAGGGCTACCCCTTCCTAAGTGGTTCCTTCCATTTGTGTTTTATGTTTTGTTTTATATTTTAATGTACGTTGTTACTTTGCCTGCATGCATATCTGTGTTAGGTGTCAGATCTGGGTATTACAGACAGTTGTGAGCTGCCACGTGGCTGCTGGGAATCAATCTCAGGTACTCTAGAAGAACAGTCAGTGCTCTTAACCACTTAGCCATCTCTCCATCCCCTTGGGGTGTGTTTTTGAATTGAAAACTACCATACAGGAGAGCCCTGCTTTTAAGGAGCCTGAAAACTTGCCACAACAGTCCCTGCTGCTGTCTGTCCAGTATTCTTGTTAAGAACCTCAGCACTCAGTCTCCCCGGATCTAACCTCATGTCTCCTTGGTTTCAGATGACCTGAGAACCTTGTGTTCCCGGCTACCCCATAACAAGTAGGTATCCTAGTCTCTAAGTGGGTTGGCACTGCTGGGGCAGGGTGGGGATGCTGGAAGGCAAAGCAGGACAGAGCTGCTTTCCTGGGGAAGCCTGGCGGCAGGGGGCGGAGCTGGGCTGCAGGGGGCAGAGTTCCCACTGATGAGCTTTCTATAGGGAAAAGCAGGCTCAGTGGCCCTCTTGCTGGAGTTTGGGAGACAGCAGCGTCCTCCCAGTGTCACTCAGAGCCGCTGGATGGTAATTTTCTGTCAGAGCAGGGCTTGGTCACAGTGTCCCTTTCAGAACCCGGCGGTTCACTTCTGTGACTGTCCTTAAATGGGAGGCCAGAATTAGTATGTACTGAGGATGGCGTGCTGTCACTCTCAGGGGACCCCAAGTTACATCTGTTTGCGAGGGACCGGGCCCAGAACTAGGTGTGCTGGTGGCTTCTGAGAGGTTTACGGTGGCATTTGGGCAGTCTCTGTATGTGCCTCTGAGTCTCAGTTCCCTCTAGGGTGGTGAAGGTGAGACTGAAAATCTCTCCTCTGTCTCTGGGTCCTTCCATAGTCGCGGTCATCATAGGGAACAATCTGGCTCCACGACAATTGAGTTTCACTTGTGTTACTATGAGTTCTGATGTCTTGGTTTGTGTTGACTTTCCAACCAGACCGGAAACTTCTGGAAATGCTAAATCTCTAGAAGGGTTTGCCAGTTTGGCCTCTGTAGTGCTCTCTGGGCTTAATATGTTTTTTGGTTTGTTTGCTTGCTTGCTTGAGACAGGGTCTGGCCATGGAGCCCTGACTGTCCTTGAATTTACCTGGCTTTTAAATGTTTTTATTGAGCTTCTCATCCAGAGGTTTTTTTTTTTTTTTTTTGGTGGGGGGGGGGTGTTGTTTTGTTTTGTTTGAGACAGGATTTCTATGCATAACCCTACCTGTTTTGGAATTCACCCTGTAGACTAGGCTGCCCTTGAATTCTGAGATTAGCCTGTTCGGATTAAAGGCCCACGCCCACGCCACCGCTGCCTGGCTGCCCAGAGTTACCGCAACAAAAAGATACTGTGGTTCAAGACCAGCCTGGTCTACAAGAGCTAATTCCAGGACAGGCTCCAAAACCACAGAGAAACCCTGTCTCGGGAAAAAAAAAAAAAAAAGATACTGTGATGTAAATGAAGGCTTAGAGGGCTGAAGAGTTAGCTCAGTGGTTGAGAGCACTTGCTCTGCAGAGGACCTGAGTTTGGTTTAAAATCAGCTGTAACTCCAGTTCCAGAAGACCTAATGCCTCTGGCCTCTGTGGGTACTGTGTGCATGTGGTACACAGACATACACACAGGCTAAACATCCATACACGGAAAAAAAAAAAAAGTAAATCTGTGTGGTTGTTTCTTGTTTTTTGAAAAGGCCTTAGAGGAGTTTTGGCCCTTTAGCTGTGCCAGCACTCCTCATGCCCACAGTACTGGCCGAGGGCTCCTGTGGGCTCTGGGTCTACAGGAGGGTGTGTGCAGTCCTACCTCTCCTTTAGGTAGGAGGGTCCGCCTGGGGGCAGGCTGTCACCGCATAAAGCCATGTCATATAGACAGCACACAGGGAGGTGCAGCATGGCGGAATTAGGGGCTGAGGGGGTGAGAGGATCACTTGGAAGGCTGGGCACATGGCCAGGCTGAGGTTCAGTGACTCTGAACAGGAGTGAGCAGAGACTTAAGCTGGAGGCTGGAGGTGCCTGCGTCCTCAGTGTGGAGATCCCGGGTTGCTTGACAAACTGAGTTCAAGGTGGATGGATGTGCTGAGCTTTAAAGCAGGGAGGTTCTGATCATGCTGATTACTGGAAAGGAGCCAGGTCTCAGACCAGCCCCGAACTCGGGGCGGGGAATTCCAGGAGGTGGAGGATGGAGAAAGGGAAGGAAGAAGGGTGCTGGAAAGGTTCACAGTAGACCTCAGGGTCCTGGAAGGGCCTTGGTATCATAGGCCCTGGGGCTCAGGAGTTCCAGGGGCTGAGACGCATCAGACTCTGGATCTCAGCAGTGCCCACAGTCCAGTACTGAGACTGTGTCAGTTCTGACGATGGTCGCCATTATGCTCTTGTTTGAGCTGGCCGCGGTAACTTTGCTGTTACATGAATGTGTCTTTCACCTCCACTCAGCTCTTCCAGGGCTGTGGATCTGAGTACAGAGTGTTGAGAAGAAGCCAAAATTTACCTAATTCCAAAGAAAACTTGTCAATACTTAGAACTGTTCTATTATATGTACTTCATTTTACTTTTGTGCTCTGAAATCCATTTGTAGTATAGTCTGGGGAATAAGAGGAAAACTTTCCGATTTCCTGGAACTGAATCAGGGCTAACTAACATAGAAGAGTGGGAGGAGCCCTGCTGCCTTTAGACAAGCTGAACAACAGTGTACAAAAATAAGTATTACTTATTTAGTAAAAGTAATACCTTATATTAAAAAAAAGAAAGAAAAGCCATTCTCTGGGGCTTATATATGGAGTTCAGTCAAGACTCAACCTGAATTCATATTTTCCTGGTGGCCGTGTTGCTGCCCTCAGATAGCACCGTGAATGGGCATTGACCCAGGCTGGCATGGAAGCTGTCTGAGCTGGGGTGACCATTGCTATGATGAAACACCGTGGCCAAGCAACTTGGGGAGGACAGGCCTATTGGGCTTACACTTCCACATCACTGTTCATCAGTGAAGGGAGTCAGGACAGGAACCTGGAGGCAGGCGCTGCTGCAGAGGGCATGATGGGGTGGCTTGCTCCTCATGGCTTGTTCAGCCTGCTTCCTTATAGAAAGCCTAGGGCTGACAGCACCTACAACGGACAGCCGGATATTACGGAGGCATTTTCTCAACTGAGGCTCCCTCCTTTCTGATAACTCTAACTTGACATAAAACTAGCCAGCCCAGAGACTACTTCCATGAACCTTAAGTTCTGAGGGCTGAGGGGTATGGCTGTCCCATAGCCCATGGTTCTGTGTAGAGCGCCTCCACCCATCCTTGGTGGGGTTCTAGCTTTATCCCCACGGGTCCTTCTCTCTCAGTCTTGGCCTAGATCTTGCTCACCCCTCCACTTCCTTCCCTTCTCAGTCTCCTGTGCCCCAATTCAGCTGCAGGAGGCCCTGACGCACGAGATGTGTGAGGGACAGACAGCTTCTGGAGTGCTATCAGGCTTGTACTATTGGGAGAACAAGCTGGATGCCCAGGTGGTCACACTGGGCTTGGGGCCTTGGACCTAATCTCTTTCCTTGTGTTTGCAGCCTGCTCCAGCTGGTGATCTCAGGCCCAGTGCAACAGTCGCCACACACCGCTCTTCCCCCTGGGTTCTACCCGCACATCCACACCCCCCCGCTCGCCTATGGCGCTGTGCCAGCCCACCCAGCTGCCCACCCAGCCCTGCCTACACACCCAGGGCACACCTTCATCTCAGGCGTGACGTTTCCATTCAGGCCCATCCGCTAGGCTGCCCTTCTAAGCCGCCAAGCGGCTGTGTGCCTTGCACCTGGGCCAAGGAATTCCGCCTTCGGAGAGAGGGATGCTGGCCCCAGGGACAAGAACCCTTGGGAGGCAGCAGGTGGTCTCTCCAGCTGGTAGAACCATCTTGGTACTGATGTCCCAAGTTGCTGGTGCCCAGGTGCCTCCTGCCTGGTCATGTTAAATATCCAGATTGGATGGATGAAAGGGAGTGCACTCAGCCCTCCGCAGAGAGCGCTGCGGGTGTTAAATATGCCAGTCTCGAGTGACAGTGGCACTCATGCACACTCAGCCCGCCACCAGGGAACGCTGGCGGGTAAGCCGCCCCTCGGGTCCATTTGCCCTGCCTCAGGAATGTGCCGTGTCTCTGCCACCAGCACACGGTTTCCGCAGCTCCGTGAGCTCAGAGTGCGGAGGGAGAGACCCATGCTTGTGCGCAGCACTGGGCACTGCTCAGGGACACCTGTTGGGATTCCCCATCACCTTGGAAAGGATCTTCTGTGTTTTATTTGGGGGATATCTCTAAATTTTCCTTTCATGTGTTCAAAATAAATTTTTTCTAAACAGTTTTATAGGCATTATGGAGTTTGCTCTTTGTGGAGCTGCCCACATACAGGATGGGGCTTTCCATCACAACCCAGAAAAATCCCTCACAGATGTATCCACAGGGTGACCTGATCTAGTCAGTTCCTCGCTGACGCCCCCTTCCTGGGTGACTCTCCAACAGTGGAGGTGGCTGGTCCCGTGAGAGGGAGAGTTGTCTAGGGAAGTGACGGGGCTCGTGCCAGGTGGGAGAAGGGAAGGAGGGATGGGCAGATGAGGGAACAGTGGGAACTGCCTGGTCCCGTGGATGTACAAATGCTTCTGGAAAGAATCCAGCAGCAAGGAGAGGGAGAGGTAAAAAAAATCTGGGGACAGGGCACTAGGAGATAGCTCAGTGGGTGAGAGAGTTTGTGGGGCAAGCATGAGGACCTGAGTTTGAATCTTTAGCACCCATGTAAAAAACCATCCATGGATACTCTTGTGCCTGTAACCCTAGGGTTGGACTGGGGCAGAGATAAGAGAATGCTGGTCCTGGCTGGCTGCTGGCCTTGCTCCAGGTTCGGTGAGATACCCTGTCTTAAGGGAATAAGCTGGAGTGTGATAAACGGAGAGCACCCAACATCTTCCTCTGGCCTCTTTTTTTTTTTAGTTTTTTTCAAGACAGGGTTTCTCTGTAGCTTTGGAGCCTGTCCTGGCACTAGATCTTGTAGTCTAGGCTGGCCTCTAACTCACAGAGATCCGCCTGCCTCTGCCTCCCGAGTGCTGGGATTAAAGGCGTGCGCCACCACCGCCCGGCCTTCCTCTGGCCTCTTTAAATGAGCATGTGGATGACACACATACATGCACACACACGCACACATACATGCACACACACGCACACATACATGCACACATTTACGCACACATACATGCACACACGCACACATGCATGCGCACACACGCACACATACATGCACACACACGCACACATACATAACGCGCGCACACACACAACCGATTCAGGGAGGAGAGAAACATTGGAGACTGAGGTCTCTGGAAGAGGCTCCCATCCAGTTAGGGCAGTAGAAGAAGACACGCCCATTCTTTACCCGTATGTCCACTGTCTGCTCAGTTGTCCTTAGATGCTTCCTGGCAGCCTGTCTCTACTTTCACCGCTGGAAGGCTCTATGGTGCCTCAAGTTACCTAACTACCAGAGGTCCTTATGACGCCAAATTTTCCTGCTTTCCAAGTCTGGGTCCTTACTGTTGCACCCGTGGCTCAGTGCATCTGCTGTGACCTCCTGCACCCTTGCCCCTGAAGGGGGGCAGTTGGTCTGCAAATCAAGCCTCCAGAGTCAGGCCTTTCAAGCCGGGCTGCAGGAAAGCCTGCCAGAACAGTAATGGTGTGAATTCGAGATTATATGTAAGCAGGGAGACAGGAAGACGAGCGGGGCTGTGAGCACACAGAGGGTTCTTGTACCCCACCAGGGACATCTACACTTCGCCTCATTGGCATCTCTGGTTTGCCAGACCTTTGAGTTTTTCAGCCGTTGGTGGTTTTGCTTTTTGTTTTTTTCCTTCTCCTTCTTCTACACTGTGTCGCATGTAGTCCAGGCTGGCCTCAGATGTGCCCAGTAGCCAAGGATAACCTAGGAATCCTGATCTTCCTACTGAGTTCTGGAATGACAGGCATGTACCACCATGTGGGTTTTAGGCACTACTGGAGGTGAAACCCAGGGCTTTGTGAACACCAGGGCAAGCACTCTGCTAACTGAGCCACATCCCCAGCCTCTTCTCAAGAGAACTTGGGCAATGCTTCTTATGTGAATTTTCCAGATGAAAGAAGCCTGTGGCCTGCATTAAAACTGGGAGAGGGCAGCAATTCCACTGAAATCAGGAACAAGACAAGGTTGTCCACTCTCTCCATATCTATTCAATATAATTCTTAAAGTCCTAGCTAGAGCAATAAGACAACACAGGGATATCAAGGGGATACAAATTGGAAAAGAAGTCAAACTCTCACTGTTTGCTGATGATATGATAGTTTACATAAGCGATCCCAAAAATTCTACCAAGGAACTTCTACAACTCATAAACACTTTCAGTAATGTAGCAGGATACAAGATTAACGCAAAAAATCAGTAGCCCTCCTGTACAAAGATGATAAAAGGGTTGGGGAAAAAAAATCAGAGAATCAAAACCCCCCACAATAGCCACAAATAGCATAAAATATCTCAGAGTAACTCTAACCAAACAAGTGAAAGACTTGTATGACAAGAACTTTAAATCTTTGAAGAAAGGAATTGAAGAAGACACCAGAAAGTAGAAAGATCTCCCATGCTCTTGGGTAGGCAGAATTAGCACAGTAAAAATGGCAATCTTACCCAAAGCAATCTACAGATTCAACGCAATGCCCATCAAAATCCCAGCAAAATTCTTCAAAGACCTCAAAAGAACGGCACTCAACTTCATTTGGAAAAGCAAAAAACCCAAGATAGCCAAAACAATCCTGTACAATAAAAGAACATCTGGAGGCATCACAATCCCTGACTTCAAACTCTACTACAGAGCTACGGTACTGAAAACAGCCTGGTATTGGCATAAGAACAGACAGGAGGACCAATGGAACTGAACAGAAGACCCAGATATCAATCCACATATCTTTGAACACCTGATCTTTGATAAGCAAAA
>NW_004949125.1:3063325-3067007 GCF_000317375.1 Microtus ochrogaster | reverse complement strand
ATAGGTGGTTTTTAAACATAAAGCAAAGAAAGCCAGCCCTCAAACCACAATCCCAGAGAACTTAGACAACAATGAGGACACTAAGAGAGACTTACACAGATCTAATCTACATGGGAAGTAGAAAGTATAAAAAGACAAGATCTCCTGAGTAAATTGGGAGCATGGGAACCTTGGGGGAGGGTTGAAGGGGGGGGGAGCAGAGAAAAATGTAAAGTTCAATAAATATCAATAAAAATGTATTTAAAAAACTGGGGGAGGGGATATGCAGATGGTTAGCTCAAACCTCCTGGGGGTGGAAATACTCCCAACCCCACCTTATTCCCGCCCCCAGGCAGGAAACAACTAGTTAAGGCAACTAGCAAACAGGGAGAAGCCCCTGGGGAAGCCATGGCTCAGAACGATGGAGGAAGAGCCTGGAGAAGGACGGAAGCTGGAGGAGGGAGGGCCTGGAGCTACTGGAGGGAGAAGAACCCAAAGAGACAAGGCCCGGTTCCCCAGCTCCCGAAGATGGCCCTTCTGGAGCTGGCACAGTTGCCACCTGTCTATCCTAACCAACTCAAGGTTCCAGGTGTGGGCCGGGTTGGCAGTTCTGGACCTGTTGGAATCAGGAGGGGTCTTCCCCACTAACTGGTTAATTAAGTGCTAATTAGACCAAATTTGTACCCCTGTCCTGGGAGGGGTGCTCTGAAGCCACGCCAGCGCTTCAGAGGACATTGGAGGTGTCAGCTAGGAACCCCTTTCCTCTTCCATTCATGCAGCCTCAGTGACAGTCACCAACCGTGGCGCACGGACACGCGCCCCTGCGTTGCAGCAGCGTGCGCTGCGCGCCCAGCACCGGCGAGCTCCGGGACGCAAGCAGGGCCAAGCATCCTGTCCCCATCCCCACCCACCCACACCTCCCCGGGGGGCCCTGGTGAGTGACCGGGCCGGCAAGGGTTAAGCTCACAGAGCTGGCAGCGCGGGCTAGAGCGGCGGCGACCGTGGCGAAGGCGAAGGCAGCGGCCACGGTGGTAGTGGCGGGGACCGGTGCGAGGGGGCGCGGCAGGCAGCAGGGGCGGGGGACAGGATGCGGATGCCGGGGGGACTTCCTGTGTCGGCCCCCCAGCGCCCCCGCCCCAACCCGGCCGTTTCCCGCACGGACGCACATCACCGGAGGGCGGGCGAGCGACCCGGGACCTGGCCGGTCCGCGGCGCCCGCTCCCCGCCCCTGGGCACCTGTGGCCCGTGATTGCCCAGGACCCTTGTCACCTGGTTCCCACTGAGGCAACCTAGGGCTCCAGCTTGGGCCCTGCTGCACGCCATGGTCACCCGGACCAACCCTGATCCCTGTTCGGAATTTGGAGCCCTGCCTCCCTTCCCTGTTCCTACGTGAGAGTCTCCACCAACTTCTGCCTGGCAACTCCACTCTGCACCTTGTCTTGGCCCAGGGGGACCTCAGCAGCTCTGACAGCGAAGACCCCGCGGAGTGCCTGCCAAGGGTTTCCCGGTGGGCATTCAGAACCTCCCTGGCTCATTCTAGATGGAGGCACCTCCGGAAGGAGCTGGCTGAAGAGCCGTGGCCTTCACCTTATAGCCACTGGTGACCACACCTCCCCTAGCGCAGAGGCTGCAGCAGGCGAGAAATGCTCTTCCAGGTGAGGCCTGGCAACCTTGCTGGGCACAGGGGCGTTTCTCTACCCAGGGCTTCTAAACCAGAGGGAGATGGAGTCTGCTGGCATGGGGGGGTGGGGACGCCTGAATGTGGAGACCACTTCTTCAGAGTGGACTCAGGACAGGAGCACAGGCCTGCAGAAGGCTCCAGCCGTGATGACAGTGCTCTGGACTCCTACCTTCCCAGGGACCTGGGATGATGACACCTGATATTATGTGGCCTTTGAAGCCTGGGGGATGGTCATACTTTGGAAGGTGCCAAGGGACCCTGCCATGGGTCCCCTCAGGCGTGCCTCAAGCGTCGCAGCCTTGGGAGAGGCTGTTTCCCACAGTTACATTTCCCAGGGAGGCAGGAAGGTTGCTGGTCAGCTGAGGTGGATCACTGTGTATATCCAGCAAAAAACAGCTCTGGCTCTTCTGTGTAGGAATGGGCCTCGGCCATCACCATCTCCCTCCTGAACAGCCTCCTTTCTTGCTCAGCACAGCCTGTTCCCAAGGACGCTGGTGAGACCACCAGGATGGAGCTGGGCCCCACAACAGAGACCTTTGTGTTGGAGCTGCGATGTCTTGAGGATGGGGGTCCAGGGCCTGACACCCTCTCAGGTGAGGGTTGAGGGGTGGAGACAATGGGGACCCCAGCAAGGATTCTGTAGTTGAGTTGCAAGCTGGTACAGCCCAGGCCACAGCAGAGGGAGCCCTGTGTTGCCAACAGTGCCCTCCCTCAAACCTGCTAACCCCACTACCCTGGAACTGTTGGGGTGTCTGTCAGGCCAAGGTCTTGCAGGAGACAGATTCAGTAACCTCAGTCCTGACCCCCACACCTGGGCTGGTTTTAACCTGCTTTTCCCAGGTGGCCTCCACTGTCTCTCATGGAGCTGGAGGGATTTTTCATCTCTGATGCCTCAGACATTGGGTGCATGGCTCCTTGTCTGTAGTGACCTCGACCCTGGGTCCCATTTCCTCAACATTTGTCGCATCCCTCTCCTTCCCTGAGCCACACAGGTACCCCTGGTGTTGTGGGACTCCCAGGGTTGTCCCTGAGCCCCACGCAGGGGGAGCCTTCAAGGGTGGATGAGAGTGTTCACGTTCTGTGGTGAGTGACAGTGGGGGGGCAGCTTTAAGGGAGTTAAGAAAGAACCAGGGAGGGTTTGATGATGGTGACATATAACTGGAATCCCACAACAAGTGGGGGGCTCAGGCAAGAGGGTCACAGTTTGACAGCCTGGGCTGTGCATTGAGTTCCAGACTAGGACTATACAATGAGACACTATTGTGGAGAGACAGAAACGGGGTGGAGAGAATGAACAAGAGAGACTGTCAGGAAATTTGCGAGAATAAAATGATAAAATGGGAATATATGAATTGAACAAAGACTCTTTCCGATTGTGAATTTAACTCCAGCAGGCATACACTTCAAGTGACATCTAACTACATGGCCAATAAAATGCTTCTGTGGAAACTGCTGCCCAGGAATGCAGAGGGACCACGTGACCAAGCTAGCCCTGTGGAGATTCACCCAGAGGTGAGGTCTGTCCCTGCAGATGGAGTTGAACTCACTGTGGTGACAAGTTCCCATGGCCGTCTTCATCCACCACCTAACATCCCAGCTGTTCTGTAGAACTCTGTCTGAAACATACACCCAAGGTACTGGGGAGGAAAAAGAGCGGGAAAAGCTTCAGGATTAGAGTTCAAATCCCCAGAAACCAGCATTCTGCAATCCCAGCATTCCTATGGTAAAATGGAAGGCAGAGGCAGGAGAATCCCTTGGAGTCTCCAGGCCCAGTTAGCCTGGCTGGCCTGTGCAATGGCAGACGAGAGACCCTGCCTCAAAGTGGAGGGTGGGGTCCAACACCCAAAGTTGTTCTGTGACCTCCACTGGTGTGTTGTGGCACATATGTTCCCATAAGCACAAACATGAACATACATGCACATACACACAAGACACAGTTTTTTTTTAAAAAAAATAACTCAGCCGGGCGATGGTGGTGCACGCCTTTAATCCCAGCACTCGGGAGGCAGAGGCAGGCGGATC
>NW_004949125.1:3057609-3063197 GCF_000317375.1 Microtus ochrogaster | reverse complement strand
AACTCAACAAAAGTGGTTGGAAAGAATTTTTTCCCTAAAAGATAATTACTACACAATTTTTTGGTATGTGTGTATGTGGTGTGTATGTATGCATATATGTGTTTGGGAACTCATGTGTGTGGTTGATATGTGCACATCTGGAGGCCCCAGATTGATGTCATGAATCATCCTTGATTGTTCTTCCACCTTAGTCAATGGGCAGGGTCTCTCCATCAGACCCAGAACTTGCCCATACGGCCTCTCATGCCGGCCAGCTTCCTCCAGGGATCCCCTCTCTCCACCCTCCGAGGCTGGAGTTACAGGTGGCTGCTGTGCCTGGTTTTTCAGTCCGATTCTGAACCACGAACTCCCTACCTGACCCCAGAATTCCTTCTGCGCTTTCTAGAAATGGCTTGCTGTATCTTTACAGAAATGCTCACTATTCATAGACAAGGCAAATTTCACTTATTTAAAGTGTGACCATCACTGGACCATGGTGGCACACGCCTTTAATCCCAGCACTTAGGAGGCAAAGGCAGGCAGATCTTTGAGTTCAAGGCCAGCCTGGTCTACAGAGCTAGTTCCAGGAGAGCCAAGGCTACACAAAGAAACCCTGTCTCAAAAAACCAAAATAACAAATGAATGAATGAACGAACAAATGAATGAATAAAGTGTGGCCATAAATGGAGTCAGAATTCACCACTGCAAAATCTGGTTTCTCTTGCTTAGGAAGGATGTCAGCACTAGAGACCTCTTTGGGAATGGTGCCAGGAGCCCAAAGCTTTCTTGGTATCAATGCATGAGGCTTGCATGAGGGAGGCTCAGAGGGAGTCTAAATGAGGTGACCCGTGAAACTGGAAATGTCTGTCCTGTCATCATTGCCACTCAATCCCTCATTTTTGGGTCCCTGCTAAGAGCCCCTTAGTGGATCCTGAATACATTCTTTTGGGGGTTTGTGGTCCAGGTTAGCTGTCCATCGATCCTGGCTTCCTGCCATTTCCACTGTAGATGGCAGTGGTGGGAGTGAGAGCCAGGAGGAGGAAGAGGCTCAGGAGGTGAGCAGCAGCCCACAGCCGCCAGCACTCACAGCCCCAGTAGGGGCCAGTAACAGCATTGGGGCGGTGCAGCTGGGACAACAGGACTTGCATCTGCAGCAGTTAGAGCATCAGCAAGAGCTGGAACAACCGCTGCAGCACAAGCAGTTACAAGAGCAGCAGCCTCTTGCTGCTCAACTGTTAGGACCTTAACCAGAATTGCTGCAGCAGCAAGATGCTCAACTGTTAGGACCTTAACCAGAATTGCTGCAGCAGCAAGATGGGCAGCAGTAGCTGTCTCAGTTGCAGCAGAAGCTACAGGAAAACCTCCAGTCTGAGCAGCATCAGGAACCAAAACCACAACTGCAGCTGGTGCAGCATTCAGGACTTGGACAGGAGCAACAAGAGCAACAGCTGTTGTAGCAGCAGCAGCAGTGGATAATTATGAAGCCCCAAGGCCAAAAGCAACAGCTGTTACTACAGCAGCAAGAACGGCTGCAGCAGCAGCAAGTACAAGAACAACTTGTGCAGCATCATGTGCAACAGCAACAGCTATTGCAGCAGCAAGTAGAAGAACAGGCTTTGCTACAGCAGCAGCCTTTACAGCAGCCAATGCAAGAGCAACGACAGTCACAGCAGCAGCTTCTCCAACAGCAGCAACTACTGCAACAACATGAGCAATTGCTGCTGCAGCAGTTGCAAGAACAAGCATTGCAACAGCAATTACAAGGACAACAGCTGTTGCAGCAGCATCAACAGGAGCAGTTACAGCAGCAGCTGCTGCTCCAACAACAGGAACTGTTGCAACAGCAGGGACAATTGCAACCGCAACAGTTGCAGCAGCAGATACTGTTGCTGCAGCCACAGGGACATATAGAGCAGCTGTTGCTGCAGCAGCAGGCACTGTTGCAGCAGCAACTGTTGCAGCAGCAGCAGGTCCAGATGCAGCACCAGCTATTGCTGCAGCAAGAACAGTTGCAGCAGCAACAGTTGTTGCAACAGCAGCAGCTGCAGCCTCCTCCACTGGAGCCAGAGGAGGAAGAAGATGTGGAACTGGAGCTTATGCCATTGGGCATAAGGTCAGAGCAGGAGCTGGAGCAGCGGCGGCAGGAGTTGGAGAGGCTGCAAGAACAACAACAGCTGAAGCTAAAACTGCAGGAGCAACTGCATCAGCTGGAGCAGCACCTGAAGCAACAGCAGCAGCTGGAGCAGCTGCAGCAGCTGGAGCAACAGGAGATACACTTGGAGCTAGCCCCGGTGGAACTGAGCGCCCAGCATCAGGAGCTGCAGCTGCAGCTGACCTCTGTGCAGCCGGAGCTGCAGCTGGAGCTGGTTCCCACTCCGGGAGGTGGCATAGCATCAGCTCCAGTCTCCTACGTGGTGGCCCCTCCAGGCTATGTGGTGCTGCAAGAGCTCATGGTACTGCCCACTCTGGCCACATCCACTGTGGTGACCATCGCGGGCCCCACAGGGAGTGAGGCTCGGACGCCCACAAAACAGCGCAAGAAGCGGCGAGGCAGGGACAGGCCGACCATCTGCGGGGAGTGTGGCAAGGGTTTCAGCCGCAGCACGGACTTGGTGCGACACCAGGCCACGCACACTGGGGAGAGGCCGCATCTCTGCAGCGAGTGCGGCAAGGGCTTCTCGCAACACTCTAACCTGGTGATCCACCAGCGCATCCACACCGGCGAGAAGCCCTACGCCTGCACCTACTGCTCCAAGCGCTTCAGCGAGAGCTCGGCGCTTGTGCAGCATCAGCGCACCCACACCGGCGAGCGGCCCTACGTCTGCGCCGACTGCGGCAAGTGCTTCAGCGTCTCCTCCAACCTGCTGCGCCACCGCCGCACCCACTCGGGTGAGCGGCTCCACGCGTGCGAGGACTGCGGCGAGCGCTTCCGGCACAAGGTGCAGATCCGCAAGCACGAGCGACTGCAGCACGGGTTAGGCCGCCCCAGAGGTCTGGGCCTGCAGCGCTCCTCCAGGCAAGCGCCCTCAAGAGTCTCCACAAGGGCCAAAAAGGCTTCTGCATCTGGGAAGCCCTGAGTGGTGTGAGAGCCACCCACACCTTGACCCTAGGTCATGATCTTAACCCCAGTTTGAGGTCTTTCTGGGTATCTTGAATTATCCTTAGGAAAGAAAGACGTCCATCTTTTCCCAGACCTACCCCTACAATGCGCCAAGTCCACTGACTCAGTCTCCCTTCCCTCCAAACCATGCACAAGAGAACAACTCCATGTGGGTGAGAGAGACTACTACCCGACACCCCCCCCCCGCTCCCCCCACTGCCTTCCTTGGAAAACTGGACTGAGAACTCGCGTGCGCAGCGTGTGTGGGAGCTGGGGACCGAATGGATCACTCTGAATCCTTAAGGAGGAACTGAAAAGGGGGCAGCTGGTGTAGCTCAGCCGGCAGAGTGCTTGCTTAGCACAAGGATGGGTTTCCTCTTAAGCATCACAGAAACATAGAAACATGTGTGTTGGCACATGTAATACCAGCACTTGGGAGGTAGAGGCCGGAGGATCAGATGTTCAAGGTAATCTTCAGCCACATAGTGAGTTGGATAGCCTGGGTTACCTGAGACTCTGCCTCAAAAAAAGAAAAAGAAAGAAAAAAAAGGGGGAAAAAGGAAACTGGCTTGCACAATGCAGTGAACTTGGTCCAGGCAATAGATTGTCGTAAGTTACATAAACCTTGAAAATACTTGTCGGAATGAAAGGCCGAAGGGTGAACGTAGTTCTGGTGCAAATTCCTATGTTCATAGACACAGGGTCACAGTGGCCATGGGGGCAATGTGCAAATAAAAGTCAGGAAGTTCTGCTCTGCGTGGAAGGTCAAACCTTCCTTCCTCAGGAGCCCAGACTACGGGCATTAGAAGCAGGTTCTGGGCCTCCGTTGCGAAGCTCCCAAGTCATCTGTACCTCCTTACTGTTCCCCTGGGTGGTCAGAGGAGACTTTACCTCCTGGCTGAAGGAGAATGTTGGGGATAAGGACTGGAGGTGTCAGAAAGGCTGTAAACCATGTTTACCAAATCGTATAAGGCAGGGACCATCTGGGGAGGTGTGCCAGGTGGAGGGGCCCTCCCTGGCCCCCCAGGCGACTTCCTACCCCACTCGACCTGCTGGCCCACTGTGGCATCTCGGTCCTTGCCATTTCTCTGCCCTCCCTGCTTCTCCTTTATTAACACAACCAGGCAGATTTTATACCTGTGTTGACAAGTAAGAAACAGAACATGGAAAATAAAGGGAAGAATCTCGTCTGTCCTGCTTGTGATTTGAACTTTGCATTTTACATCTTGCCTGTAACTTTTCTTGTTCATCTAAAACAGAGCTTTAGCTTGTGTAGCTCAGGCTGGTGTCAGTCAATTCCCTCTATTAGCAGAGGATGGCATACACTTAGAATCCCAGCATTTGGGAAGCAGATGCAGGAGGACGGTGAGTTCAAGGCTAACCTGGGCTATACAGCAAGCTCTTGTCTCATAAAAGAAAAGGAGGGAGGAAGCCAGTGAAACTTTGTAGTTCACGCCTGTAATTCCAGCACTTGGAAAGCTGAAGGGGGATCGATCCAGAGTTGGAGGCTAGCATGGGCTACACAGTGGCACTTTGTATTAAAAAGAAAAGGACAATCAGAATAGTGTAGCTAGAGGCAGACAGCCATAAAAACAAATACAATGCTGTTTCTAAAGTACTGTTCCATTACAGCAAGATCCCTAGGCAGCAAGGTGGGAGTTTCCAGTTCGGTCCCAGCTTTTAATTTCTCCACATCCTACAGTTAGAGCACACACAATGCAGTGTCTTCAGCGAAAGGCTCTACTGTCTAGTTCTGGTATACAACCAACAACAGCCACCACAGCCTTTATGGCTTGAGGGACCTCAGGGGTTTCCCTGGCCACAGGAAGGCAGCCCAGCCCTGGTTGCCAGATCTGCATCCCGTCATCCATAGAACCAAACCTTTTCCAGAGGATGCAGGCCAAGGTCGCATCCTGAACCACCGTCCCATAACAAAGACAACCTTGGTGAGGCACTCCGGAAGTTACTGACGTCTGTTTTCAGCAAGTGACAGGTGACCCTAGGGATTAACAACCAAGAAGTACTGGAGTCAAACATCCGTGAAGTCTAATACGGCATGGCACGGCACGGCCATTCCATCCATTTGGATCAATCGCTCCCTCCACAGATCAAGGTCGGTACAGTATGTGGATGATAGCTAACCTAATTAGCTCCCTGTGATTGTTAGAGGGTCTCTCTGAGCCTGCACATTACCATATCCTGGAGGTCTTCCGCAGGGCCTTCCCACATTTCTCCATCCCTGATAAACTCAGTGGGCTTCAGTTAATCTGCTCAGACCTACACTGGGCGGGCGTCCGAAGGGGAATGTGACCCTGCTCTCCCCTGCTGTACTCGTTGGCTCCCTCTGTCAGCTTGGGTTACCACTGTAGCTGTAGCCTTCCCACCCATTCACCATACCTGGCTCTGGCTCTTGGGGGACGACTTCTTCTTCTTCTTCTTCTTCTTCTTCTTCTTCTTCTTCTTCTTCTTCTTCTTCTTCTTCTTCTTCTTCTTCTTCTTCTTCTTCTCC